>NC_142614.1:59209608-59510050 GCF_059453375.1 Lepisosteus platostomus
CTTATTACCGCTGAAAATATTAATAATGTTGTAGTATAGTGGGAATTGTGCTCGAGAGAATTCCAAGAAATTCCTCAGCACCAAAGGATTTCAGCAGTTTCTGCAAATATGGCTCAGTTATGTGTATTACAGTGTACTATGAAATTGTCCCTCCCAAGCTTAATAAAGAACCTGGATATTGTAAAGGAAGGCATGTTGGCACTAACTTAAAAGTTGAGGTGGCACTGCCAGACATTGTAAAGACTTTAAAAGTCTTAAAAGCAGTTTTACCAAAGTAAGCATTTCTCACAATAACGTCACGGCATTCTGTGTAAAATCACACAGCGTGCAGAGTACAAGATAGACATGAAATTTGTTTTAAAACATGAATGTTTTTTGACAAGATTTAGACTTGAATCCGAATTAAAGCAGTGCTGTTTCATGTTGTATTACTTTATGATGTATGTTGCTTTAGTCATCTGCAATACTTTCAGTATTTCTGTGGCATGTTTGGCACGTATTATCACAGTTTCAGTTTATAAATGATGCATGAACATGAACCCAAATTTAAAAACTGGTATTTTGTATGTAAAATATTGATGTACAGCAGTCAAATGTAAACACAGCTGCTCCATTGAATTACTGTTATTTTAGTTGGTGTTGAAGAAAGATATCGTTACAGCAGTGTTTATATTGCTATAATTATTCTCATTGCTGTACCTTTGCATTTAATTTCAGTCAGCCAACACTAGTGTAGCCCACCATATAGGCCTTGTATGCCTTGTGGACATGTTTTCTATCAGTGTTTTCATGTAAATGAGGACAGCAGTTAAGAAGTAATGCCTGACGTGGATTGGTCTTCTAAAAGCAGGATTATATATTGTCTTTTCTCTTCTCCTGGTTCTTGCCTGGCAGGCCCATCACCTGAGTCTGTGACAGACAAGATATATCAGATTAGCAAGACCCTGGAGGAGTACGCCATCTGCCCTGACCTCCGGATAGACCTCGCGCGGCTGGGCAGGCAGGACTTCGACCTGGAGAACAAGTTTAAACCCTTCAGAGGTACAGTTCCCCACCTTCAGTAGGTTTAAACCTCAATAATTTCATCCTAAAGAAAAATATTCATGGATTTGCAGAACAGTACAGTGTAACTACATGCACATGGATTGTATTCTTTAAAGAAGTAAGGATAATGAGGACACTTAAACAAGCTTTCCACAGTGTCTGTGTGACTGTTAGCTTGTTTCTTCAGGATGGCAAGTCAGATGAGAAGATCTTAGCCCAATATAGAAAATGGAACTTAACCACAGAGGTCAAAGGTCTTGTGTCATTTGTTGTTTTTGTCTCAGTTTAAAGTTTTCAAAAATTGAATAAAACAAGAACAAATCACCATCAGTGATGCCACCCTCCAGGATTCCATCCAAAAGACACCTAAGATCATTACACTGTCACAATAGAGGCCTTGTACAGTAAAGATTTGGATTACTGTATATTGTACCATGGATCATAATGGTAGAAAGCTCCATATAGATGCTATAAAGACGAGATCCAGTGATGTCAGGGGAAGGAATTCAGAAGCTCCCATTATGGAATGGAATATCCTTGTTTAGAATAGTGGATACAGAAGAAACATTTTCAAAACACAATCCGGATATTCCCAAATGTGTGAAACAAGCCCTCCCCCTTCCCCCATAGATATCCATTGTACAGTGGATATGACAGTAAGAAAAGAAAGAAAGCTCGTATTCTGTAAAGGAAGCTCGTATTGCAATTGCTAGTCCCAGACCGAGTAAAACCCACCATCATTTAAAATACGTTCTCTAATGTGAATCCATTTAGTCCCAAAAGTTTGGAAGAATTCGAGGAATTACTTGTAAGGAGTTCATGATATTGGGAAACAGGAGAATGGGAAAGCCAAGTCTTTTAATTCTGTGAAGCTCCAAGTTGTCATGATGTAAATTATCATCCTTCGGCCCAAAAATGCAATCTACAGCCAACAGAGGAACATTAGTATAAATTAAATCTTGAAATCTATATGGAGAAACCAGAATTTCTTTAAGTGGTAATCAAGGAATGGGACAGTCAGGATTAAACTAAATACTATGCACACAAAACAAAAACAGAAAACTGAAATAAAATGTGAAGGTTTGAGAGCACTGCAACCATAGCTAATATTATACTCTGCAGGACATATCATTTAATCTTGGTTGCTATTTTTGGATCGTTAAACTTCAGTTTACCATATGGCAATCAAACCCCGGTACAATGTTAAAAGAAAAAATGCACTGTTAAGATAATGAGAGTTCAGGCTCGAACCAGAGACCTCTGGGTTATGGGAATTGATCTGGGTGCCAAACAAGTCCCTGGTTTCTGGTTTGCCACTCAGCGAGTAGGACCATACCTTTTGGGGGATTTATCACTTAATAGAAGTTCTTTAGTACAAAAAGCATCTAGGCAGTCTACTCAATTAATAAGTCCTTTGACACTTACCAAGTATTCATGAATGTTGTCAGATGAACTCAGAATGGCCCTAGTAAAGACTGTGCTGTTAAAATGAGTTTAATATTTATAAATTCTATTTTAATATAGGAGTATATGAACTATTTTTATATCTTTGGGACATTTCCAAGGTATTCTTCTTGTTAATCAAAACAAATGGGATTTTTCTTCCATTCTTGACAGTTCTTTATTTATTTAAGCTTTACAGCCCTTGATTGGTTATACAGATTATTTTTTAGAAATACATCAATATTGTTGAAAAGCAAACAAGATTAATTGCAGTTTAGACCTAGTACAGGGTTATTTAATCCCACTGTTACAAATTTTAAAATGAATGTCCATGTCAGTATGGGTGTAGACGTTCTGTGCTGTGCTGAAAGTGGCTATAGAATGTGGAAACATTATCAGAAATATGCAAAGGTTTAGTGCAAATACCCATTTTGTTAATAGACTCAGAATACTGTGTAATGCCGCAGTACATAGATATTTGATTTCTGGTATCTGTATTTATTCTGAACACTTTGAAAGCATCACAACAACAACAACAAAAACAACGATGATGATGATGATGAAAATACTTTAACCGTTATTGCTACATGTGTACTTAATGATTATTCTCCGATTATGTTTGTGTTTTTTTAATTTCAGTTGCTTATTTATCTGGTGTTGTCTGACTCTGCTTGATTTCAGTGGAGATTGTGGATTCAGTGGAGATTTACCTCAACATGCTGCGCAGTATTTTTGATTTCAGTGCCATCAAAGGGCTTCTGACTGGACCTGATCAACTGAAAATTAGGATTGATGCAATGAATGGAGGTAATCGGATCAATTCTATGACAGGACAGTGTGTTTGAAATATTTGCAGTATGTTTCAATGGGGATTTAAAAGTTAAATGATTGGCCTACATAAATGCTGAAATCAGTTGAATTTTCAATATATTATGAAACTGATAATGTATGGTATTATACAGTATACATAATATTATGATATTATGAAAGGAGGTATGTTTTAGATTAATAAATTATTCATAGCTACTGCATTTTTGTATTGAAGTGTCTTTCCCTCATTCTTTCAAGTTGAATAGGTTTGCTTACTCACATTTTTTACTTAATAATGTAACATACCCTCATTTTTTCATCTTTTCTTTAAAGAGTTGGCCCGACTGTGTGGAGATCAGTCAGGAACAGTTCTTTACAGCTCTAACATTGAGTGCTTCCGGAAATGTTCCCTGTGTCTGTCATGCAGGCACAGGATCTCAGTACAGAGTTGCGTTATCTTAGGAAGTAGCGGTAATTGTAACCTGGGAGTGGCTGTATTGCTTGTGGTTCCAGTGATGGGGCCTTACGTGAGAAGAATTCTGTGTGATGAGCTGGGCGCCCCGGCGAACTCTGCTGTCAGCTGTGTGCCCCTGGAGGACTTTGGGGGCCAGTATCCGGACCCCAGCCTCCCATACGCAGCCTCGCTGGTGGAAGCTATGAAGGGTGGGGAGTTCGGCTTGGGTGCAGCGTTGGATGGAGATGGGGTAAATATCACCCTTCTGCCTTCTTCATTTCTGTTGCTCTCTGTATAGAAAGGGAAACCATGTCTGTATGGTCTAACATTTGTTTCTTCAGTAGACTGACTTTATCATTTGTGAGCTTAAGCTCCAATAGGCAGATATGTTCTCACACTCAAAACAGGACAAAATTGTTCTCTATACTGAAAAATGTGAAGAAAGTTTAAAAATCTATACTTATTATACACATTTTAATTAGGGAATTTTAAAAACATTGAATCATTTTTGTTAATGATTATTCAGTTTAGTCATACACACAAATGGTTGTTCAAGTGATCATCATTGTGGAAGACACTATTGTTGTGTTGAAATGCATCGTTCTATTATTTTCTGTGCAATTTAAGAAATCAAATGAATAAATTAATCTTTGAAATGAAATACTGTGGACCCTGTCCTGCTTTTGAGTGTGAGACCAATCATTTTTCTAAACCTCAATTGCAAATGATAAATATTCCAAAATTACTAATAATTGTAATTTCGTATGTCTTTCATATAAACACTTTATGCAAACATATTTGAAAACCAATGTTAGCATCCAGTTAAAAGGTAATTTACTGAAATGAACTATGGAAATGAACACAAGGACTCCTTATTTTGGGCTGTTGAATGACATTATGTCTTGCACTGATGTTTTGCTTTCAAAAAATATGTTTCTGCCATCATGTTGGTGTCAGATTCAGTAATCAATGCTGATACTGGAAAAATCATTTTTAACATATTTTAAATGTGTATTATTACACTTCCATGGGTTTACTTCCTGGGGTGCTATTTGCATGGAATTTGCAGTTTTAACATATTTAAAATGTATATTATTACACAACTCTGGGTTTAATGCCTGCAGTGTTATTTGCGTGGAGTTTATATGTTCTCCTCGTGCTTGTCTGGGTTTCATCCGGGTGCGTAGCTTTCATCCCACAGTCCAAACTGGTTGGTTAATTGGCTTCTGGGAATATAAATTGGCCCCGGTGTGAGTTTGTGCGTGTGTGTGTGTGTTTCTGTCTGTGTGTGCCCTGCGATGGACTGGCATTCTGCCTTGCACCCGTTGCTTGCTGGGATAGACTCCGGCTCCCCCTCAGCCCTGTGCTGGATAGAGCAGTTAGAAAATGTATGGATGAATAATCACACTATGCTCATAAGAAACATATGTACTCTGTTCTACATAATTAAATATGACATAAATACAATTGGTCTGATATTTTAATTCTCGTACCCTGGGTCATAAATCAGTGCGAGAATGGAGATGAAATCAAACTGTAGATAATTTCCTCTGTGACTTGGCAACTGGCATAACAAACACAAGCATTACGTTATACTTTCAGAACAGGCATCACAAGACAGCCTTTCCCTGCAGCACTGATGCAGGTTTTCTGTTCCAGCTATTGCTAAGCCTAGAAGTTTTGTACATTAACATGTTGTAGGCATTGTTATTAACAGACCTCATACCAAGATCTTAGGACAAGTATGGTGGATTTTTCTTCCTGAATGTGGGATGTGAAATAACCCTTTGGCAACATTCGTGATGCCTTGATCAAACCTTAAACTATGCCGATTATCATGTCACAGCGGACTCGATGGAGACAAAAAGCATGTTTGTAAAGTTTCCAGCCGCTGTTCCTCTCTGCTTTTAATTAGCGTAGTTGTGGAGCAGGTATCATAAACAGAGCCTGTTTAAAATTGTGTTGGAGGCCTCCAGTTTCCTTTTACTGCAAAGCTCAACCAAATATTCTCTCAGGTAGAGTACAGAAATGCATGAAAACAGATTTCCAAGGAACAAGATTTTTATGCGGCTGAGAACAAGTCATTTGCCATTTCCTCATTTAAAGGTGTGAGGCAGTTTGAAAATGATCCTGGCTTTGACATGTTTGTCTTTTGCTCCTTGCAGGATCGGTACATGATCCTCGGGCAAAATGGATTTTTCGTGAATCCCTCGGACTCGGTGGCTGTTATTGCTGCCAATCTTTCGTGCATTCCCTACTTCAGGGAGATGGGAGTCCGGGGCTTTGCACGAAGTATGCCCACCAGCACAGCCCTGGATAGGTAAGGCTCCGAGTTAGGATTACTCATGTATTAGAGCCCCTTTATGAACCTGTAAGTCTGTAAATAAAGCTAAATGAGGCTTATTATCTGAAAGCTGATCATATAGATGAGTAGATATTGTGCCTTAACAACTTACTGTATACATCGTATAATGAAAGACTTTTTAGAACTAAAAGTCTGCATCACAGAATCAGAATGGCAGGTTAGCTCTGTTACAATGTTCAACATCTGTGAAGTGGTGCACAGACACACAGAGACAGTTGGCGTGTCATTTGAAATAACTCCAGTTCATGCAAACCCTGAATCAGGTGGCGAAAAGGCACAGTTCGAATAGTGAGCTTTACTGGGGTGACTCACTTGGCTGAAGGGAATGATAACTCATCTGTATGGATGGAGCCGTCAGGACTGACCCCCAACATAAATTTTACTGGCATGGAGGTGCAATGTAGGTGAAGATGGGGTGGATATGAAGTATGATATTTATACAGACATATGCAAAAGTGGGTGAGATTAGGGGTTGACCTCCTCTGAATTTTTTTTTTTAACTTCAGAAACTGGTGTGTCAGACAGTTTTCCTATTAATAGCCTTATCAGTGCAAAAGTGAGAATGATGTCTTTCCAAATTCACAATCCACTCTGAGTCCCATGTACTTTTTTGTCTGTGGCACAAGAGGGGCTAGAACTCTTGTAATAACAAGGTCGTGGGTTCAGGTTCTGTGCAACACTGTATTGTTGATGTCTCACTATGCAAAAGTGTAGGGAAAAAGCATCTGAAAAATGCAGAATATATTTTAAAACTAAAACTACTACAGACTTGAACATTTTCAAAATTACTGATAAATGTATTGGAGAATGTGAAGCAATAGAAATTGAGTAAGTTTTGTCAGATAGAAAATCTACAACTTCTGTGTTCACCTGGAAAAGAGATTTATAGAAACATTAAACAATATTGCTTCCACACATGTGAATAATTCTTGATCTCTCACTGTTTTCTCTGCTGCATATCTAGATGCTGAAAAATGCACAATAGGTTTTTAATACAATCATTTTTAGAGTGGCATTCTACTGTATATGTCTAAATATCTGTTTTTTTGTGCTACAGGCCTTGTTTATCAGAAATGCCATTTGAGTGATTAATTGAATTACACTGCCTGATACAAGCATTGCTTATTGGTTTTGGGTTTCCCATGTTATGACTAGAGGGACTAGTTGGGTGGTCCCTCTGCAAAAGGTTTGGGACCATTAGCTGTGTCTTGTGACAGCACTGAGGCTGTTACAGTGTCAGCTGGCTGGTGTGGGCTTTTGAGACAGAGTCACATGATTGCCCAGACAGCTGCCTTCTGCATGCTACATGCTGATGGACCATTCACTGGGTGTGAACAGAAGCTTTGTGTGTAGCTTGCATTTAGAAGACATCAAACTCATGTGATAAGTCATATGTTTCATCATGACAACTGTAGTGTTTTCTGTTCTAATGAAGGGAGTCAAGAAGAGATGTTTGAGCTTAAGTTAGCATATCAAGTAAGATGGCACTGTGAGAAAAGGTTTTAAACTTTGGTACATCTCACAGGCAGTTTTAAACTTTCTAATTAAAAATTATTTTCAAAAAATATTACTGCATATTAGTATACACAAATGAGACATAAAAGCTTAGATTTAATAAAAAAAACTTCTTTTTAAGCAAGGTAAATGGCTTCAAGAGAATGCAGAAAAGGTCAAACAGGTAATTAACAGAGAACGATTAAGCATCAATACTTACATTTCAGTTTCATCATATAATTTATATCTCTTGTTGACCTCACAAAATATTGTGGTCTAAGTGTCTTAGCACCTAGAGGTTTCTAGAGGTTCTAGGTTCTAAGGATTTATGAGGGAAATGCAGATATAGTCACATGAAATAATACAGTCTAGTGCTGTTCAGAGACTCTAGTCAAACTTGTTGCATCACATCTGGCTTACAGAGTTAGTGAGTGCTGGTGTGGAACCTGTGTAATGTGATGAATCTTCCACTACATATTCAGTCTTTACCTCTCACTTCCTGGGCCCCATCAATGAGACTAGCCTGGCAGCAGGAGAACTCTGCCCAAACTCAGGTCCCAGTGTCTCCCATAACACGATCCCTGTCTCAGCTTCAACACTGATCTCTGTCTCTGCCCTAAAACAGAACCCAGTCTCTGCCCTAACACAGGTCCTAGTCTCTGCCCTGACACAGATCCCAGTCTCTGTCCTAACACAGGTCCCAGTCTCTGCCGTACATGATCCCAGTCTCTGCCCTATCTCTGATCCCAGACTATCCCAGTCTCCCTGTCTCCTCTGCTTCCAGAACATCAAGTATTTGATCTATCAAATCTATCTGTTACCATATTAGAACATAATAATGTACATAGTGCCTTTAATGCAAGAAAAAAATCTCAAAGCATTTGAGGTTAGACCTTTTTTATGGGTAGCTTAATTTGGAGTTGTTTATATCTTAAATGAGCTTGTCATCAAATATGCTGAATTCTAATAAGTTGATGTTGCACTTCAAAATAAAAAACTAAATCTTATTGGTAGCAATGAGTAGAGCACATTATGTTATGATGTGTCCTTTTTTAGTATATAGTTGGATTATACTGATGTTTTGTACTGTATAATAAACTCGGTTTAATAACTAGGTCTATGCTCTTTAAACACTGTATTACATTAACACACCTGGTTAGTTCTGTTAGGTTACTGTATGTCTTCTTATTCTTATCCATCGAGCATTCACTGTATTATGTTTATAAGCAGCTAATCTGATTCTGTTCATAGATCCATTTCTTTCAATCAACTCATCCTGTGAAGAGCAGGCTTGAGTCATAAAGGCTTCACTTGCATGGGAATGGCCTGGACCGTGCAATGGTTTTAGGGAGAATATCATGTAAGAATTCTCTGTTGAGGTTTTTTTTCATACCATACATACCCCTGTTCCACAAATACTCCCATGTTTTTCATTCCTCCGTTTGCTCAGGAAAGTATTCTGGTGAGGAGCCATTCATAAAGACTAAGCTTCCATTAATAACTGTGTGAGATCACTCATGACGTTGGTGAAGAAGTTTTCAGTCCGACTCAGCTCCCATAAATAGCCTTGAGGTTGTCTATGACATCAGGTCGTCTGAGACCCCTTGTGTAATGTGCTGTATTATTCTATTAATCGAAAAGGCTTTCCTCTAATTCAAACATTGCTTGTGTGATGGAAGTGGATACCTTTCTTATTTTTGTTTTCTCAGTGATGTATTATATGTTCCGGGGCTCATTTTGAGAGTGTGTCATCATTTCATTAATCAGGTGAAAACATATTCTACATCATTTCCTTGTGTAACGTGAAACTTTTAATTCATGAAATATGAAGGCACTATGTAAATAAAAAACAAACTCACAAACTCAAATTAAAACCAAAATTGTTTAAAAACAATTAAAGCCAGAACAAAGCCCCCCATATTATTAAATATTAAAAAGCATTGTAATTATTCAATTTGTTGGAACTTTACATGCTGGAAAGAACACTACATTTATTTACTCTGAGACTAATGATTCTGTGTCTAAAACTATTGTATTACAACACCAGTGCTGTATGTTGTTGTATTTTGTCTGGTGCACTACCACCAGGATCTCCTCCATGAAACTGCACCCAGTTTTTACACTAAAAAGGAAGGTATTGTTGCAGCTGCAGTGCAACGCAGTATATAACAAATCGCCAAAATAATCAATAACAAAAGTGTTTTTTTTTCCAATATTACCTCATGTGTAAAGACAATCTCATTGTAGAGGTGCTAAATAGGATAAAGTTAAGGTCGTGTTTTGGTTTTTCTCTGGCCAATGCTCGTAACTGTGAAGCACACACTCAGGGGTACTTATATTCCAGTCTGCATAGCATACTAGACCTAAAAAGACACAGCTGTAAGTAAACTAAAAATAAATTATATAAATGAGAAAGTTTTATCCCATCTAGCCTCTTTGGTAGTTAATTGACTCATGGATCTCATCCAGCTGTTTCTTGAAAGAAGCCAGGATATTGGCTTCAACAAGCATAGTTGGGTAGCTTGTTCCACAGTCCCACAACCCTTTACAAAAAGAAGTTCTTAGTTTGATAAAGTACACTGCAACAGGTAGACAGCAATTTCATTTGGAAAAGTTTTAAGACAATAAGGGATTTCATAAAGCTTATTTTTGTATTATATTTCTGTCTGGGTAAAAGGGTTTTATTTCTGCAATATATTCTATAGTTCCATTTCAGTTTTCCCAATTTTGCTTTTGCCCATATGTAATTTCAAAGCTACTCTGTAACTTGACCCTAGCCTGTGACCCAGTTTTCCTGCAATAGAATTGTTTGTCACCTCAGAGATTTGCAAGGAAACTTACGGTAATAAAGCACTGCACTACTTACATTAGTACTGGCAGTAGCTGAGGAAATGACCTAATATGTGGTGCTGGTGGCAGACTTCTTTGCCTCTTGCTTACTGTATACTACAGCATTTTTGCTGGAAATACAGAACATTGCGACAGCATTCACCCACCTCTAATCATGTCCCATTTGGGTGAATTTACAAATGTATACACAGTTTTAAAGTGGATATTGTTAAACTAAACTTGAATGGTCAAACTATACATTTTTATGGGGTAATAGAAGCTTAATTTAAGCGAAAACCTGCAAAAAACATAATAAGCTAAAATATGTTAAATATTCGTCCCCCCCAGTCAATAATTTTTGGAAATATCTTTGGCTACAATTATATATTAGAGTGTTTATGGATAAGTACATTACCAGCTTTGCACGTTGGGGTGGTGTAATTATCACCTATTCTTTGCAAACTTGCTCAACTTGCACTGTTGGTGGACAGCAGTTTTGGCAACACATGTTCCATTGAATTCGAGTTAGGACTTTGACTGGACTACTCAAAGATGTTCACTTTATTCTCAGCCAGCAGCCATATCTCCCTGCAACTTCCAACTGGCAGCCCACTGAAGCTCAGCAAATGTGAGCCTGGTCAGTACCTGAATGGTAGGCCTCCTGGGAAAAACTAAGGTTGCTGCTGGAAGAGGTATTAGAGGGTTCGATAGGAGGGTGCTCACCCTGCGGTCTGTGTGGGTCCTAATCCCCCAGTGTAGTGTCGGAGGCACTATCCTGTAAAAAGGCGCTGTCCTTATGATGAGATGTAAAACTGAGGCCCTGCCCATCTATGGTCATTAAAAATCCTGGGGCATTTCTTGAAAAGAGTAGGGTGTAACCCCGGCATCCTGGACAAATTTCCCATTGGCCATTACCAATCATGGCTTCCTAAGAATCCTTATCTATGAATTTGGTTCATCACTCTGTTCTCTGTTCTCCTCCCCACTGATAGCTGATGTGTGGTGAGCGTTCTGGCGCACTATGGCTGCCATCACATCATCCAGGTGGGGCTGCACATTGGTGGTGGTGGAAGGGAGTCCCCACTACCTGTAAAGCGCTTTTAGTACAGTATCCAGATCCTCCAAAAACTCCATATAAGAGGTTTTGACTAATAAACCCTGCCCTGTTCTTGGTTTTAAATGCAGTGTGTCCCCTGGTATGTGCATCACTTGTTTCACTGTTTATTCTGCAAGTCGCATTCATCCTCCCCATAGCTGTGGGTGTGAACTTTATAACACTCTACATGCAATTTGTCACGACTATAGTCCCCCCTCCTTAAGGGTGCTCCAGCCCTTTCACTACATACTTCATTCTCTGCACCTGTTTCCCATTCCCTGCCCACCTTAAAAGCCAGGCGCTGACGCTCTTCCGGGCTCTGCATCTGATTTCCATATCGTGCGAGTCCGGGACCAGGAAGCGCCTGGTCCCGTTAAGGTTTTAACCCCCGTGTTCCTGTTCCTTGTCCCTGTCTGCCGGTTCCGACCCGGCCTTCGTGGTTTTTAATTCCTTCGTCGGATGGATCTCCTGGTTTTGGACTTACCCTTGCGTTTTGGATACTCTATGGATTACTCTTGGATCGTTCGCCTCGGCCACACCTCCCCCGTGCACCAGCGCACCTTGGACACGCCCCCTGTCTTCTGCCCCGTTTTCCTGCATGACATTTCCCCAATGTTTCCCCACTCCGTCGGACTGTGTCGTCCGCATAGGGTCCGGAAAGAACTGTTCGTTACACAATTTGGCAGCTAAGCCTCACTCAAGCCTGCTCCAGTTAAAATGCAGTCTTCAAAGCTCTCACACTTTCACAAGGATTTCAAGTTTGCTCTTTATAGAGTTTTTTTCACAATCTCTTTTTTCCAACTGTTGATCAGTCATGACCACAACAGGAGGGGTATCAATTAATTGTCCTTTGTATTCTGGAAGCTCACCTCTGGTACTTGCTTGTAACAATGTTTTTGGTGGTCTATCTGTTGCACTACAGGACTTTTTCATCATTCCTGGCACTCATCACGTATATGCATGCATTGATATGGTCTCGGACACCTTTCAAAATAGCGGAGTGCAGAATGCCTGGTTGAGAATGGAAAGCGAGTGAATATTTGTATATCCAGCCCAGGGGTTCAGCCCATATACAGACTTACTCACAGTGCAGAGCGGAGGTTTATGATGCTGGCTAACTATGACTGGGATTCCCCAAGTTGCAGTGTAAAATTGGGTGAATGCTGTCAAGGTAGAGTTGGGATTAGCTAGACAAGGTTCTTATCAAGGCAGGGTATTCCTCTCTAGTTACGTGCTGGGTAACTATAGCCTTGCAGGAATGTCAGTGAGAGAGGCTCCTCTCCTCCTGTCAGTGCTAACTCATCTGTTGGGCACTATGGAGCTCGGAGCAAGCCAGAGAACCAGGTGTCTCCTTCTATCCCAAGCAAGTACAGGAGTCAATAGAGGGTGAAGCCTTAAAAAGAATTGGGAATTCTGTATTTTAAAAATATATAGAGTTCAACAATGTTCAAGTGCTATAGTGGCATGAATTTTTAAAGACGGTCAGTTACTTGGAAGAATCTCCACTTGTCTTGATACTGTAGTTGTTCATTTGACTTTGCTCCACATTGTGAAAGCCATGCTAAATGTTTGTTTTGTGTCAAAGTAACAAAATATTAATGTGTGAGGCTGTATCAAAAGTGGATGGTGGTGACATTTTTTTCTTTCTTTGCATGTGAATCTTGCTGCCATGAAGCGTCTAGCTGGGATTTGTTTTGACTAATTGACAGATATCTTACTTTTTTATGCATGTGTAGCTTGTCACCCACTGGTAATTTCAATACACACTGTATTGTATGTTCACTAAGCTGCCAGGTGGCAATATTAATTTTTAAGTAGACATACTGTGTATAGAGAGTTTTCAAATATTTAGATTTTATTAATCTTTTCAAGGATATGTGTTTATTTTAAATTAAAAAAACAATAACATTTAAAGTCAATATCTAGCTGGCACTTTGTGCTGAAATACAGTAATGTGTCTCCCATGCACCATTGTCCAAGTAAGAAGTTTCTGTTGTATGAAGATTATAAATTATATTATACATTTTGTAAAGCATAACATACAAAACTTCCATATGTTTCCAGAAATCCAAAATCATTGTAACCCACCAACTATGTACATTACCCCCCAAAAAAACAATGAAAACTACGCATTTTGTTCAGGTTCTGATTCATGTAATATCTGCGGTTTTTGCAGCCCTAACAAGTCAATGCATGTTTTATCATCTGGTGTATAGTTTAATGGAAAATATTACACATGGATTGTGCCTTAAAGTGTGGGTGACATTTTGTACCACATAGGAAATTTGCGTTAAACCCCTGGAACAGAAAAACAATGTGGGAAGGGGGAGGGGGTGTTTTGATAACTTCTAAATCTTGTGTCTGGCTTACAAAGCTTGTTTGGGTAGCATGACATTCAGATGTGCACTCAGGGAGAAATTCAATCAACACAAGAGGAAACATCTGCTTCACTGTGACCCCAGAGGGGCAGCGGTTTTGCTTGTAACCTAAAGGGACAAGAATGAAGACTCTCTGGAGTTCAGGGCCGCTGGAAAGAATGGGCTGCATTTGAATTCTAATTCTTCAATGAAATATTTGAATAGTGTTTAAGGTGAACGAGAAGACAGTCTTATGAATTTGCTTGTTCATTTACAGTGGGGAACATTTATTCTATAATTACAATCAATGGAAATCTTACCTTTTTTTTTACATACCTTAATAGGAAAAAGCCATACACACCTCCCTTTTTCATTGATTGAGATGATCAATGTCACCAGTTTCACTACATTCTCTCAAAAAGACAAAGCAAAGTGTTAACCTGATTACTCCACCCATTCACCTTTGAGATTTTTGGTGCATCAAGGCTTCAGCCCCCTGCGGCAGGTTGAGAACTGACTGCAGGAGAAACACATCCCTTACCTACAGCACCATGCGCCTGCACGTGTCTGTGAGGAAGCTGAGCGAGCTCTGGCAGGCTGCGGTACTCTGCGCCCACTTGCGTTCTATGTCTGGCTTGGGGAATCCAGTCACTGTTGTACCAGGCCAGAACCCACAACACCTGCTTCAGGCAACCCAAACTGTGCTCAAGTGAGCACCTCAGCCAGTTGAGGTACTCTGGGACCCCTCACCCCTGGCCAAGACAGTCCCAGTGACCCGCATACAGAGAAACGCGCGATGGCAGGCAGATTTTAGCTGCAGGAAGCTTTATTGCAGATGTTCAGACCTTCCAGTCAAAAGAGTGCAGAAACCCACTTTTCTCTCTAGCTAGTCACTGCGCCTCAACTGCTTCCTAATAACCCACTCGCCACCAAGCAACAAACTCACCACAAATTCAACTCATATGAGTGAGTAATTTTCTCTAATTATCTAATTATCTCCCCATGAGCCTATTTACAATTGTTGGAGGACCATTGGCAACCTCTAGTGGCAGGGCAGCTGGTACTACAGCCCATTCATTGGCCTGCCTACCAAATTCTCCTTTTCACAAAGTTTGAAGAGTGCTTGAGGAGAGATAGAAACAGCACTATCTGTAGCCTTTCTAGCCATTTTTTAAAAAGCTAGTTTTTCTTTAATGCCACACAAGAATATTGCACGATCAGGATGAAATCTTTTACTGTATCATAAAAGATTTGCTAGCATTGTGGGTTTTAAAATCAATTTATTTTTTCCCCCATGAATGGCCAAAAAAGGTCTCTTTACGGAGCCCGGGAGGGGCCATCAGTAAGAAAAAACATTTATATCGAGGGAACGATTTACAATTCGTGCGCACGAAATAGTTATACGATTTACAATTTGTGCGCACGAAATAATTAAATCGTTACCTCGTTTTCTTTAATCCGTGCGCACGAAATAATGTTGTCTAACTCTTTCCTTCGTGTCATGGTAGTCGCGCGCACATAGAAAGCTAAATTCTAAAACGCCAGCATTGTCTCCGGCTCCTAACAACGCTATCAAACATTAGTTAACACGTTACAGTGTCTTTATATTAGTACAGTAAAGCCTAACTGACACTGCTGCAGATTAGGATAATGGATAGAGATGAACTGATTAAGTTTTATTTTGCTTTGGGGATGAGTTATGAGGGCATTGTAGCTACTCTTGAAGTACAGAACATCACTGTCACTCGGCAAGCGGCAACTGAAGAGTTTGCTCAGGTTTAATGGGCTCTACCGACGGCGATATGCAGAAAAAATTGGCTTTATTGTTGACCAATTGCCAAGGAAAGAGTTAGAAAACATTATTTCGTGCACACGAATTAAAGAAAACGAGGGAACGATCGAGTTATTTCGTGCGCACGAACTGTAAATCGTTCCCTTGATATAACTTTTTTTTCCTACTAATGGCCACTCCCGGTTTCCTTACGGTGTGTCTTTTGAGTTGTACTGTAATTGCAAAATCCTAGGCTCCATGTGTCACAATTACATTCTGTTACATGTTATGAGGATTGTTTGAGTATGATTTCTTTTGGTAACTCTCACACCACTATGACATGACATCTTAAACACTTTATCATTTTACATTCAGCATATTATTAGTTCTGTTAGCTTCTATGTAAGTTATTATTAACTTACTTGTCTGATGTATTATAAAAAAGGAGCATTGGACACAAACCTAAGAGAAGCAAATCCATTTGATAACGACTAGGGCGTGCCTTAAATGCTGTATAGCTTAAGATATTCGATTAGTATTTCTACACTCGCTCTGCTTGATCAAAAGCAAAGACTTTTCTGAAGAAATGGTTTTGTATATATTTCCCCCTATTTAGATCCTTTCCAGGACGTTGGGGAAAATATGCCAGTTAAATGGACTGAATAATGTAAGTTTTTAACCTTCCTTATAAAGTTATGTCAGACATTTCTCACAAACCAACAATCTTCCTTGTCAAGAAACAGAGCAATTAATGTTTCCTTTTGTTCCTTTGAGCTGGAATGGGCAAAGCAAAAACATCAAATGGAGCTAAAATTAAACACTTTACTGGTCCTGGACCGTGTGTGAAGTTCGTGGGGCTTTTTAACATGCGGCACATGAGAGGAAATAGGAACAACTTGAATTTTTAAACAACAACAGCAATGTGGTCCGTAGGGAGCCGAATGCTTAGAAAATATCTTTCTGATCAGGTTCTTGCCTAAATGAGCAATGAATTACAGAGGGCCCGAGATTATGGCTTTTGGCTTTACTGCAGTCCTGCGAAAACATCTGAAGTTGTGAGCCCCATGATGCTTCAAAGGCCCATTTGGATTTTGTTAAAAAGTGATTCAGATAATTTGTGGGTTTTATAATGAAGTCATTCATTGGCAAAATTAGGTTCTGCTTTGTGGTTTTTGTGAAGCTGAGAGTAAAGCTGTTGCACCTAAGAATTATGTTCACGCTGAAAGATGTTCACTCCGGAACTGACTTAACAAACAAACACAGGGGCTACAGACCGAAAATGTCACTTTAGTGTGAAGTGTTTGTCACAGAGATATTAAGTGCTACTTAAAAGGTCTGTAAGGTGTTTTTAGCAGGCATTACAGTCTGCATGTGTGTAGCCTATATGACAGTAACAGAAAAAAAGGATATTTTCTCGTGAAGCTTCCCCCCTCTCTAGAAAAGAGTTGTTCAGAAGTACCTAACTAAATAAGGATGACATGGGGGCCTGACATTGCTGTCTCCCAGTTCCTGGGCCTGTGGTTCAATTCTGGATGTGGGTGCCTTCTGCATGGAGTTTGCACTGTTTTTCCATGTTTTCACCAGGTGCTCTAGTTTCCTCCCCTTTTCACAAAGACATGCTGGCTTGTAAATGTTAATTAGTTGGTCTGTGCTGCGCCTGTGATTTTGTGTGGTGTATGTGTGTGCCCTGCAAAGATGTGGTGTGCCATCTAATGTGTTGTCCTTCATCTGTATGCTGGGTTCCCACAAACCTTAACAAGAGCAACGTTAACTCTCTGAAAACGGTTGGATTGGCAGATAGTGGGCGATCAATTATTTGCTAAAGCCTAAATGTTGAAAAAAGTAATTTTTCATTTCATGCGTCACTGAGGTCAGAACAAATGCATGGAACTGTTCCTTTTCTCTGTATTTGCTGCATTTGCCCTTCTTTGCTCCTCCTCCACATAAACACTGTCATGATTATCTCTTCAAGAATAAGAAGACAAATAGGATTCACTTTTAAAATCCAGAAAAGTCACACAGTACCAGCACTTTGATTCTAGATATCTTTGCCATTTAAGGAAATGGCTTGACTGAGATATGCTCTGGCTGTTCTACTTGGCTTTTGGAATGAAATGGAATATAGAACATGAACGCATGAAGCAGCTTACTGCTCTGAAAACGTGTTGGTTCTTATTTCATTCCCTACAATGTTTTATACCTCACTTAGAGGTATATGAAAGGTATATGATAGAGGTAAATGAAAGCTTTGCCCCAGCTGCTGCACGCAAATCTTTAATGTGCCCACTTGATATTGATTTCCTAATTGTAAAAAAGCATCTAGTATTTATCACATGTAAATCCACCAATCCCAGGCTGGTTAAGAATTTGCTTTTGCCAGATCGTTTGACATTTTGACTCAATTTAAACTATAATATTAGTTTTTTTCCAAATTAATACTATATGTGAAGGGAAATTTAGTAAAATACAGAATCAGTGCCTGACCTGAAACCTTATTTTTAAGCATTCTCCCTTGAATTCAGTTAGTTCATCAATAACGTTAAGGAGAAACATCAATTAAAGGAGGATTCAAATCCATAGCTGTCAGAAACTGTGGAGACACGTTTCTTTCCAAAAGAAGCCTGGAGAATGTTTTATTCTGTAATCTAATGGTTGTATTTTTTTTATTAATGTCTTATTTGTAAACATTTTACAAGCCTTCACTCAATAAAGCTGTTATTCCCTGCCGGTGGCATAACAGTATGTCAGTGGGGAAAGGAATCGATATTTCACGTGTAACAGGATAAGAATTTCCCACTGGTTTTGTTGGCATATGCTATAAGATTAGCAGGGATGTATAAATTAATGCATTTTAGAGTAATCAGTGCCAGACTGAGATTCAGTGTGCACTTTGCTGGAGACTCCAGTATTATTTTAATAGCCATGTCTTCTGCCAAGTATACTCCCTGTTTACCATGGGGGAGTAATGTTGTAATGTAGCAACTGTGGAATACACCCACAAACGGGATACTGTACAGTATGTGTTACACAGAGAGCAGTGTTCCTGATCTAGACTGTATACAGTATATGAAAACATTGTGATGAAATCTTCCTGTCTTAATAAATACCTGACAAAAATGTATGGTCCTTTATCAATAATAGCATGTGGGAAAACTGTTATTTTTTTCTGGCTTTTTTAGCTGTGCCTTAGTCTGTCTTTATTTAGGAGGGATGTGCCTTTTCTCACACAAAAAAAATAGAATGATAATGCTGTTTTTAAATTGTGATTATGTCTTCCCACCATTAAAAAACAGCAAAGC
This sequence comes from Lepisosteus platostomus, assembly GCF_059453375.1. Lineage (NCBI taxonomy): Eukaryota > Metazoa > Chordata > Actinopteri > Semionotiformes > Lepisosteidae > Lepisosteus > Lepisosteus platostomus. Next base: position 59,228,571 of record NC_142614.1, read on the forward strand.
AAAATGCCCTCCCTTTAGATCCTTCTTTAATGAAGAATTGATTTTCCACCATGGTGATAAATGCCCTATAATGTTATTTTGAGCTTCTGTTTAAACATCCTTTCTAAGTACCAATATGGCTTTTGCAGTAACAGAAAGACAGTGAACGACATACAAGTTCAGAGAATGTCAGAAAAAGAGTGTATTTGCATGTATTTTATATTCAGTGATGTAATTTGTTTAACTGTCTGAGAATACAGACCCTTAAAGTGTTATAAAGTCAAAGGAAGTTCTGGACCACACAGCCTTCTCCAAGTATATCACTATCTTTAAAGTAGAATATATATATTTACTTAAAGACAAGTTAATGTTTGGAAGCGTTTACCAAGGCCTGTCAGTGAATTCAATATGCTGGGATCCACCTCAGATCTTACAAAAATGTGATACAGGTCTCACTGCCTTCTTAACCAGAAAAAAAAACTACTGTAGCTGAACTGCAGTCTTTTGATCAGGAAGCATAGTAGGTGTTAAACATAGATCTTTTTTTATTTCTTGTTTTTAATTGATCAAATCTGTCTAGATTTGTCCATTGAAAACCACTGTTAAAATATTACTGCAGGCTATGAACAGTAAAACTATGACAATAAAACAAGACCGGTTAACCCATTTTTCACAACTGTAATTGATAAAACACACTCAGGGCTTCACACAAATTCTTAAATGAAAACTGAAGAAATCTGTGGAAAACACTACACAATTCAACCTCTTTTTATTACTTAACTAACAATGCATGTGGATTTTTTACTGAATTGATTATCAATTCAATGCTGATAAACAGCTTGAAAAATATTATTATATTGTATTTGCTGTTTGTATAGCTATTACACAAACATCCAGAAACAAAATTAAACAGGAAACACATTGCCTGTGTCTTCAGATTTCTTTCAACCATATAAAATGTGGAAGGTTACAGAGTAGGGACAGAGGATATACCACTATAACATTGACAGTCATGGCATCACTGTGCCTCTGGGTTTGTTCTGATCTTTGCTGGTGTGAAATTAGCAAGCCTGCTGCTTTCCTTGGCCTGTGTACAGAAAACATCAACAAAACATCCAAGGTCAGAACTTCCATTTTCTAGTTAATATGCCAAGTTTCGGGAGAACCACACCCCTCCCCCCCAGTGAATAACGGAAATTTGTTCTTATTCTTTATTTGGTGATCCCTCTCAAAACAAGTAAACAAAACATTAACTTTTTACATGGAATCCCTTATTTAGCTAGGAGAGTGTTGTTATCTTATTGGCTGTGGAATACTTCTTGGAAATCTGAATTGATCCTAAATAGATCAAAGGAATCTTTTTGCTCAGACCAAAAGAGGACATTAAATAACGTTAAAAAGATAACTGTGTCTCGTTTAAATGCATAATTTAAGTTTATCACATTGAATTGTGTATATCTTTCTTTGTAATATCTTGTTGAAAGTATGTGTATTTCCTGGCTTCTTTTTGTAAAACGCAGGTACGCTAGGGCACCTTGTCAGTGTAGGAGCAAGCGTGTGTAATATTGACTGGAAACTGGCTGAGCAGATCAGTACTTGAAGAGGGACACGCAGGACTTAATGACATAAGAAAGGCCTGACAAACAAGGGGTGGCCAGTCAGACCACTGGGCTCGTTTGGTTTATAGTATTGTGATTTCTTCAAAGAAACCAGGCCATCAGCTTCAACAACATACTTGGATAGTTTGTTCTATGTCTAGTTTCCCACAAAGCACCTGCTGTTCTCAGTTTGTGGAAGTACAGTATATGAATAGCTGTTGACTAGGAGGAAAGTGGAGCTACATGGTGGCCCTAAATTGTCTTTATTGAGTTGCTCTAGCAGGGGTGGACAGGTAGAGGGGCTGTAGTCAGAATAAGTGAGTTATGCCTGCAGGTCTGTTGGTAAAAACACCTCAGTCCTGCCTAGGTTTCTGTTAGTTGTTCTTCACATTTGATCTATTTTCTGTAAGTTTTCGCTGTAATAACGTTTTCACGAGAATCACAACACCCAATAAGAAAATGAGTTTGGCCACGTTTACAGCAAAGTTTCGAAAATTTGGCTTCGCTCACTTGGCTGAGGGTCAACCACCTGGCTGTAGCATTAGGAAAGAGCAAAAATGCACACAGAGCAAGGAGTTAACACAGAGGCAGCTGCACGAGTGGAGATGGGGTGGAAGAGGAATGCAGAAAGATGAACACGAGGAAGAGAGAGGGGTGAGGCTGCTGTAGTTATAGCTGTTCTGGAAGTGAGGTCGGGGAGGATTGCAAGTTTGAGTCACAGAGGTAAAGAGCTTAGTTGCTGTTCTCCCTCCTGAATAAAAGCACCATTTAAAAATCACTTTTCTTCATTTTATATGCCAAAAGGTTGGGTCACTTTGTTTTTGATTTTTCCTTCAAGTGATCTGGGTGAGCAAGCAAGAGTTTAGTCCTCTTGCAAATGTACAGTAGGATTTCTTCAGTTCTGGATTAAGGGCTGTTCTCATTTCAATCTTTGACGATCAGAGCTGTTCATTCCATGTGTGGCCGAGGCTATTAATTACAATTTGTTATACAAATCTTTGCCACTTCTACACTTAACTAATAGATTTTTTTAAGAATAAATTTTGGGTCTCATTCCAAACCACCATCCCTTTATAGCACAGGTTTCTGAAAGTACAGTATGTCTAGCATTTAGTTGATAAGAGCTTTTAATGAGATTCCAACAGCCTATTGACATTGAGTGTATGTTTACTCAGAAAGAAGAGGAACAAGTAAAGGTTAATTCCATGCTGAACAGCAGAAAGAAGAAACAGGCTGAGGGCTGTTGATTCCGATCTTTGTTTTAAACACTTTACTTTGTAGCCAGCTCGCGTTGACGTAGTTCCCTACTCGAACGTCAGAAAGAGAAGTCTGTAAAGTGCAGATAACAATCATTTTGATTCATAACAATTTTATCTACCTAAAATGCATGCTTCCAAAACTCACATAGCAGTTTCTTTGCTGTTTGCACCCCGGTGTGATAAAATCGTGTATATTCAAACCTTCTGTCTGATACATTTTGGGCAGATGAAGGCAAACGCTGCTTCCTTCAAGATCTCAACATTCAGCCAAATGCCGAGTTTTGCACATTGGTCGTACACGGACACTAGCAAGCTTGTGTAGACTGGAGAGAGAAAAGGGCTCATGTTCCCTGCTCTTGCAGGTTTTTGGCCAGCCATGTTAAAATGTTGCTTTGTGGCAAAATTAAGATCCCCCTCATGGATCAGTGGAATCCCAGCAATTCTTGGACTGTGCTTAAGACCAAGTACAAAGAGTTAGCCATGTCCCTGAGACCAAAATGCATTCCTTTTGTTTGCTCCTGGATTCTGTGTGGAATCTGTAGTAGGGATTTTGACTAATTTTTGTCAGTCCAATTCAGTATTTTGCGTTTCTCTTTCTAATCTGTCCTGAGCCACACTTTGTTGCAGACTTGTTGAAGAGGCACAGCTGTTTTAACCCTGCATCCCAGAATTACTCTGCTAATTTGTCTTTGAACACTTTCAAAGCGCAGGGAAGCTGTGTCCGGTTTCTATTGTGAATGCTGGCAGCCCTGTGGAATGTTCTCATAATGAAGTATTAATTACATCACGCATTTTGTCAAATGCACTTTGGAGCACTGAAACTGCTCCCGGCCACAGGCCCTTTTCTTTTACATTTGGTGTTGAGGTTGGGTAATATGACATGATATGTATGTGATCAGATAAAGACAGAGTTTTCAGGCTCTGTTAATATTCTCAAGTATACCGTGTGTGATCCTCTATGTGTTTTATTCTTCATTTAATCCTGAATATGGACTTTTGTAGTTTCATAATTACATAAAAAGTTACAATTTTTTAAAGAGGCTAAACCTTCTACCTCATTATATACTAAATCTGCATTAGTGTTATATTATAACTATGGAACTATATATATATGTGTATGTACAGTATTCTGAAAAGTGTCTAGGACTCTGTGCTGACCTACAGCAAGTGGGAATGATACAGAGTAGTTTATAAAAGCCTGACACTAAAACAATTTGGAAATTCTTGCAGCTTATATAAACATAATCTTAAACATTGGGAAGTATTGTAAACACTCCAACTTTACAATTCATCATACTAACACTCATTTATTTACATTATTTATCACAAAGTCACAGATCTCTAAAAGAACAAGGTATTTCTTCAAATTACAAATTGATTCATTCTTTCTAGTTTCCTACCTCCAAATTCAAGCAGCATAAACAAATTATTTTCTAAGACAAAGATATGTTGGCTATGCAACTAATTATTAGTATTCCTTTAAGGTTATCATAAATTGTTTTGAAAGAGGAAGCATTTTCCTCTTCTTTTCTGCTGTTTATATCCTTTGATTCACATTAGCCCCATTGATGAAACTGATGCTGCACAATATACAGTTTTAAAATGTTCACTCAAGCATCTCGTTGGACAACGATCCAAATTAACCTCATAACTAATCCCTGTGTGAACAAACAATCATGCACTACAGGGGATGCACTACAGGGTGAAGCTGAATTAAGGTCAGAGTCCCTTTGCAGGCCAGGTTTTAGAACCTGTATCAGATGTTGCCAAGAATATAAGGTCAGAGTGTCTCCTAAGAACAGAAGGACATACTGTATACTAGTAAAAAAAATGAGCTGTGGTCATTCAGACTCACAGTTGTTTACTATTAGCTGATCAGACCTAGAATCTTATTCTTGTTTCCTTTCTTCAGGTGACTCTTTCAACGTGTGGTCGATGCTTTTGTAGTGTATGCCATTCCTCATAGATCATAGATGTCACCTCAGATATTTTCACAATTTAAGCAGTTAGCTTGAGTTTCAAAGGAAAATGTTTCCTTCTAAATATTTGACTTTTTGTGACAGCAGATCGGGTGGCAAAAGGGAGATATTGCGTTATAAATTTAATTAATGGAGAATTGTAATTTTAACTTTTTCAATACGGTTAATGATTTCAATAGGGATAGTTATTTTGTCCTCCATGCCTCATATTTCCTACTGTTAAAGAATTTGTCAGAAACAAAATACTAACTTGCTATTTTCAGCTGTACATTTTTCTATGTGTAGAAAAACAGAGAAAAGATGCGCAATACTTCTGATAAGTTAAAAGCATTCATGGGAGAATTCCTGTTTTCCTGATTTTTTCAAATGTCTTAACCTTTCCAGAATTCACTGTGAAATTATTGAGTAAAGCCTAGTCAGTTGAAAGACTGGATGAATGCAACCATTATCTGTCATTACGTGTGAACAGAAATGTTAATTGGTCTCTTAAGGAAGCAGCAGTGGTCAATCCTGGTCCTGTAGGACTGGTGTACCTGCTGGTTTTCTACATCTTTTCAAAGGACCAATATCTGAAGTGCTTGGAGAAGCTAACTTACAGTAAGTTAAATTGGTCCCAATAAGCAGATAATAAACTGTGCCTTCAAGACCAGGAATGCTCACCTTTGCTGCAGTGACTCCACTCTCAGTTCTCCGCCTGATCTGTTTTGTGTCTGAATGGCTGTCACACATCAAGGGTGTTCTTCAGTGGTGCCCTCTTGTGTGGAAAGTGTCGTGAGATCCTTCGGGATGACATGAACTATATAAACGCAAGGAATCATTATTTATAAAGTCCTACAGCAGCTCTGGTCTAAGTAGGTTTGAATTTTCTGGTAGAAGGGGAAATCAGGGTGACACCAGAGCATTGTCTGAAACTTCAATCGCTGCCTCCAGTCCCTGCACTCTGTAATAGAATGGGATGAGGTTCAAATGTGGTTTAGCTACTGATAAAATGAAGAGCACTGAGCTGTACACATTTCTTTTGTCTACTGTTTCTAACCTTTTTGTTTCAAGCTAACAATTAAGAGTGCTAGTCCTGTATGTTGTCATACAAAATGTATCCTTTTAGCTCTAATGTACAGTGCCTTGCGAAAGTATTCGGCCCCCTTGAACTTTTCAGCCTTTTGCCACATTTCAGGCTTCAAACATAAAGATATAAATTTTTTATTTTATGTGAAGAATCACCAACAAGTGGGACACAATTGTGAAGTGGAACGAAATCTATTGGATTTTTGAAACTTTTTTAACTAATAAAAAAATGAAAAGTGGGGCGTGCAAAATTATTCGGCCCCTTTACTTTCAGTGCAGCAAACTCACTCCAGAAGTTCAGCGAGGATCTCTGAATGATCCAATGTTGTCCTAAATGACTGATGGTGATAAATAGAATCCACCTGTGTGTAATCAAGTCTCTGTATAAATGCACCTGCTCTGTGATAGTCTCAAGGTTCTGTTGAAAGCGCAGAGAGCATCATGAAGACCAAGGAACACACCAGGCAGGTCCGTAATACTGTTGTGGAGAAGTTTAAAGCCGGATTTGGATACAAAAAGATTTCCCAAGCTTCAAACATCCCAAGGAGCACTGTGCAAGCGATCATCTTGAAATGGAAGGAGTATCAGACCACTGCAAATCTACCAAGACCTGGCCGTCCCTCTAAACTTTCAGCTCAGACAAGGAGAAGACTGATCAGAGATGCAGCCAAGAGGCCCATGATCACTCTGGATGAACTGCAGAGAACTACAGCTGAGGTGGGAGAGTCTGTCCATAGGACAACAATCAGTCTTACACTGCACAAATCTGGCCTTTATGGAAGAGTGGCAAGAAGAAAGCCATTTCTCAAAGATATCCATAAAAAGTCTCGTCTAAAGTTTGCCACAAGCCACCTGGGAGACACCCCAAACATGTGGAAGAAGGTGCTCTGGTCAGATGAAACCAAAATCGAACTTTTTGGCCACAATGCAAAACGATATGTTTGGCGTAAAAGCAACACAGCTCATCACCCTCAACACACCATCCCCACTGTCAAACATGGTGGTGGCAGCATCATGGTTTGGGCCTGCTTTTCTTCAGCAGGGACAGGGAAGATGGTTAAAATTGAGGGGAAGATGGATGCAGCCAAATACAGGACCATTCTGGATGAAAACCTGTTGGAGTCTGCAAAAGACCTGAAACTGGGACGGAGATTTATCTTCCAACAAGACAATGATCCCAAACATACAGCAAAATCTACAAAGGAATGGTTCACAAATAAACGTATCCAGGTGTTTGAATGGCCAAGTCAAAGTCCAGACCTGAATCCAATCGAGAATCTGTGGAAAGAGCTGAAAACTGCTGTTCACAAACGCTCTCCATCCAACCTCACTGAGCTCGAGCTGTTTTGCAAGGAAGAATGGGCAAGAATTTCAGTCTCTCGATGTGCAAAACTGATAGAGACATACCCCAAGCGACTTGCAGCTGTAATCGCAGCAAAAGGTGGCTCTACAAAGTATTAACGCAAGGGGGCCGAATAATTTTGCACGCCCCACTTTTCATTTTTTTATTAGTTAAAAAAGTTTCAAAAATCCAATAGATTTCGTTCCACTTCACAATTGTGTCCCACTTGTTGGTGATTCTTCACATAAAATAAAAAATTTATATCTTTATGTTTGAAGCCTGAAATGTGGCAAAAGGTTGAAAAGTTCAAGGGGGCCGAATACTTTCGCAAGGCACTGTATATGTGAAGGGTGAAAAATAATGTTAAATCTGAGGAACACCTGACATTTAGCCAATTAGATTTTGTTTGGTACTTGTGATGGATTTGCTACTATGGATTTTCTAGACCTTTGCATGTTGTGATTGTAATATTTAGAAGACTCCAATGAATGTGAAGTAAATATTGCTAAATGACAAGTTTAGCTCTTTTTACTCATAAAAGTCAAAGTTGCTAGAATAGTAGAAAACACTAATGGCTTTGATTAAATGATCATAAGAAGCATGGTTGAGTCTAAGACTTTTGCACAGCACTGTATAAGAAACAATAGCTATCCACTACTGTCAAACAAATCTGTGAAAATAGATGCATCCCAGCTGGGTGTGCAATTGCGATTTCCAACATGACTTCATTACATAATTCGAAGTTAATTTATGTTTGATTTGAATAAAGAAAATAAACAGCGTTCATGTGTTGAAATGGTGAATTACTCTACCCACATGCTAGTACACTATCTTGCATTCATATTAGTATCTTGTTCAGATCAGATGTTTTTGATTAAACAGTATGTATTATTGACTTGTGTCTCAACTTATTCTAGAATAAGCAACATATTCTAAAAATGTCCCTGCTTTTCATACTAGTACATATCATTCTAAGTCAATTCTGAGAAGTCTTGTCATTTTCACCGTAACAGGTTCTTAGTAATTGGGAAATAACATTCTAAAAAGAAACACAAATGGAAAGTCATATAGATGCATAAATGAATTTGCAGGAGTAAAAATAAACTCACAGCCAAAGACCTTTCAAGCCTAGTGGATAAATCCAAGGTCATGTCATACTGGTAGAATATATCTCTTAAGCATTGTATTATCCATTACGGAATCTTGTCATTTCTGTAGTTTTATATTTTGAGTTGTAAATATCCATATTCTCCAGAAATGCATTATTCTACTAGAAGTTAACATTCATTGGCTGGTTATTGTCACTGTTTTGACACATTAACAGATAATTCAGGGATTTCACTTTTGTTGTCATTATGTTTTTGTCATTTTTGCCTTCATTGTGAAAATGAATGTATTAACTGAGTGTGAAACTGATTTTAGTTACATACAAAGTGTACCGTACAGGCCTGTCATGTGCCTTTTGGAAGAGACTTTGCAGGATATTCTAAGATATGGATGCTGGCAGAAAGACACACATACCTCACACATTGATGTCAGTGGAGTCAAGCAAGGGTGCTGTGAGAGATCAGAGACCAGTCCTTTTAGGAATGGATATGATAAAGAAAGCTTTCCTACGGTAGGCACCATATTAATATATAGAGAAGATACTGTTAGTTACCGTGTGAAATTAAGTGTTCAGGAATTTAAATCATTGCTTTCTATAATGAAGCTTGCACTTTTGTGTATCAACAAGGCTCTGGAGAATTCAACAATGTCTGGCTTCTAGGGATAGAAGTCACCTTTTGTAGCAGGCACACACTATGCCTTGTTACGTGTTTTGATGGCCCCCTTTCTGGAAAATTGCTCCCTTTTTCTAGATAATGAAAGGAAAAGTTGGAAGGGAGATAGCTGCCTGTTTCCAAGGTGAGCACCAGAAGGCACAGAAGGATCAGGGTGGCAAATTCAGAGCAAGGGAGTTTGGGGAGTTAGTGCTATGTGGCTGTAATCCCATCTTCTTGGCAGTGGGACAGCGCCCTCTGCTGGTGCTACATTACATTCATCAGGTGTAGGACCCAATGAGGGTGTGCCGTGATACAGTTCTGTTCTAAGCCTCGCTGTCATTGGTCAAGTTCAAAGTTCAATATTCTGCAGCTGATTTCTTGTCTCTTCTCCATCAGCGCAACACCGATGCAAATCATGGAGGCTGCGACTGCATAAGGTCATGAGAAAATGCACAGAACTTGAATAATAAGATGGTGAATAAAACTTCACGTTATGTGTCCTTCTTGTCTTTTTGCTCTGGGTTGTACATTAAAGAACCATGTTATTTTCAGAGTAAGCACAAACCTTACAGTCTTTGGAATAATGGCATTGTGCTGAACACGTCCACATTCATACCCAAAAAACTTTGTCCAAAAGCTTTATTCCTTTCCGTTCTGTTCTGGCTATGACCCACTAGCAATCTGTTGCTAGCACCACATCAAACCTGTCAGGAGAAAGCTCTGTCCTGCCTAGCCTTTGGTTTCCACGGCAACATGATAAACATGTTGAGTTTCAATGTGTGTACAAGGCATGCACTTCATTAAAGTCTAAATCAAGCCTTCTTATAGGTCTTTCTTGCATGAAGTATTAACCCAGAAGTTTTGTCAGAAACATGCAGACACAGTTAGTCATATAGTATGTTCGACACCTCTATGCAGAAGTATCTAAAATGAAAAGGAATTAAAGAGTTCTTTAATCTTATTGTAAGGCACTTAGTTGATTTTTGTTTTTTTCTTATTTTTACATTAAAAGTCTTCTTCTTGCAGTTATTAGTCGGTGTTATTACAATTTTGAAAGATACAGATATGAACCTGTCCATACAGTATATATCTATTTTGTTTAAAGTGTATAACATTTTGTTAGTTCAGTTCTTTTCACTCAGTATCTCTTTTATGCAGAGACACAATTGTATGATCTCCGACTGAAATAGCATTTTGTTTTAATTTAGCACTACTCTATATAGTATACAAAACGATAATACTAAAATAGCCTTTTAGCATTAATGGATGTGTAGAAAAGAACACTATGCTAATAAGAAGGAACACCTGACAATATGTCGATTAGATTTTACAGATAAAGGTGATGGATTAGCTATTACCTCTTCATATCGACAGCACTTGTATAGTTGAGTTGGAGTAAACTACCACAGGTTGCGCACAAGTTTTTAAATATTGTGATGAATGTGAATTAAACATCCTTTATGAGAAACGTGGTTTGTTCTCAGTCAAACTAAGCTGTAATTAATAACTCTCAAAGTAGTTACATTAAAGGAAAACAGTACTGGAAGCTTTATGCAGGATTTATTTTAATTCCTGCTTGTGTTGTAATGGTGTTTTAAGTGTTCAAGGTATGTTCACAGCAGTGTGTATAGTTCATGTAAAACAAAGTGATTTGAAATCATATCAGACAATGATTTTATAATGTGATTAGACAACTGCTGGCATTTACAGCTGTGTAAAATGTCTGGAATGAAATGTAACTAACACTCTGAAACTCTCCCCACTACCTTGAACTTTAATTTTCAGGAAAATAAATTATGTTCAGATAGACTTTTTTTTGTAAAACATTGAAACAAATTTGACCTTGCAATCAATCAATAAATCAATCAATATATCAATGAACTAATCAACCAATGAATCAATCAACCAATCAATCGACATTTGGTGTAGTGCCGTTCACCACAGAGTGCTTCCCAGATCTATACAACAGTTAACAATATAATAATAGTTGGCCACTGGGGAGAGAGAGAGGAAAACAACTGCCAACTCCCAGTGAGAGAAAAGAAACCTCTGGGGGTCCCAGGACCAAGGGTTCCCTATATAGTGGCTATATGGTAAAAGTTTCCTCCAGGAATGCACAGTTTGTGCAACAGCCCATTCAGGACTGAGTAGTATCATTCCCAGCTGTGGCACCTCCCTGTTTAGAATGTGCTGTTTCTTGTCCTCCCTGTGAGGATGATTTCTGTGAGTCTTCAGGTTTCTGGGGTTTGTTCTTTGCACTAGAACATCAGGTTCATTCAATAAAGTTGATTCAAAAGTATTGGAGTACAAAATCGGAATAAATGTTTTCATCCTGATCTATGTAAAGAGAAAAACAAAGCAAAAGGTAACAGTTATTTTTAATTTGGGAAAAGTAACCATGCAAAATGGATTAAGTTATACCTGAATGCTGTTTTTCCAGATATTTTGGGACTTACTCGATTTCCTTATCCTGTTTTTGTGTTCCTATGTTGACATGTTTTAAGCAAGATTAGCATGTCCTTACTAAGAAAAGAACTAGAATTTGGGCAAAATTTCCAACACTGTAGGTTGAAATTTGTTCTCCTCACAATCCTCCTCTGTTTTCTCAGGGTGGCCAAGGCTATGAAGGTAGCGCTGTATGAAACCCCCACTGGCTGGAAGTTCTTCGGAAATTTAATGGATTCTGGGAGATGTTCCCTTGGTGGAGAGGAAAGCTTTGGCACTGGTGAGGGGCAGCTTTTTCCACTTCTGTTTAGTGTCAACTGCATGTCACATCAAGAACGGCCCAGTGGAAGAACCGTTTATCTGGACAGACAGGTTTCAGATTTTGCAGAATTACAAAATCCTTAAGGAACTGAAGAGGGGAAAAACATCGCAGCTTCTCCAAACTGAGAGCCTGCCAGGCTGCTTTCATTATATTTCACAGCAGTGTACTGCAACTGCACAGGATCGTGAATGTCAAGTCATAATACTTTTGAGTGATAGTGAGGTTTACCAAAAATATTTGCTCTTGTTATTTGTCCTCTGATTCAGCCCCACCCCAAACATACATGTAGCTAAAGAGTAAACTCACTTTGTTCTCTAAATCATTATGTCCTCATTGAAATCCCTATTCTAAATAATAGCCATTCTTCTCCTATAAAAGGAAGAAAGCTTGTGAAGCATCCTCCAGCTGGGCTTCTCTCCCCAGACGGCCTTCTTGGCAGGACGTCAAGGAATGGGAAAAGCGGAGCTTAATTATTCCATTTCTGTCGTAGTGTTCATTTGGAAGTAACATGCTGCTGATTTTCGGAGAAATGCCATCTGAATGCTTTACAGCCCATTTAAGGCAAATAGGATAGTGTTGAAACTGATGGGTCCCTGCATATCTGAGACATTTATGATGCAGGGCTGCCTTTTATTGGTACTGGCTCCTAAAGGCAGGGCTACTCAGATATTTGCAGCTCCTGGCACACGTTTCAGTGTCCCAAAATTTTTTGCGGCATTTTAAAATACTCCACATTAATACTGCAAGAAGTAACATTTATTTCAAACCGAAGCATAGATTACAGTTTCACTGAGAAGTATTAGACTTTACTTTTTATACTAGTATTTTAATGTGAAATCTCCTTCAAAGGAGATCGATGAGTCTTGATAGGTGAAAAAGCCATCCCGCCATTTTCAAACCGCATTGTGCCGTGCACAGGCAGGGGGAGCCATAGCCCGTCCTGGCAAGCAACGAGCACACAGCCTGTGATGCCTGGGCACCCCCGATGGGACGCCAGTCCATCACAGGGCACACACAGACACAGATACAGACACACACTCTCACACCAGGGTCACGTTTCCCAGAAGCCAATTAACCTACCAGTATGTTTTTGGACTGTGGGAAGAAACCCTCGTGAAGACATGGAGAAAATACAAACTCCACACAGGTCTGGAATTGAAGCAGGGCCCTAGTGCTGTGAGGCAGCAATGCTTATCACTGTTCCACCATGCAATATATGTAGAACTGTCACATAATCTAAAATTTTAAATTGGTAGTTAATTGCAGAGAATTATTAAGACTATTAAGTAGTTGGATTACACCTACTACTTATGCCTTCAGGGTAGAAATGAACCAGAAATGATTCAGTTTGAAATACTGAATGCAATATTCAAGCAAGTAAATTACTTTTCAAAGTAATGTTTTACTCATGACTCATAATCATGACTTGGATTATTTCATTCAATTACACATTCCTTTACCTGTGTAATAGGAAGCATATTTGATTAGGATAAGTAACACTAGTCAAACTTTGAAGATATTTTGCTAAATACTTCTAATTATATCCGATTAGGTTATACCGGATGAAGTCAAATAATTAAATACGTTGCTGCAGTGCCTTCATAAAATAGCCAGTAATGATCCCTAAGCAATTTTGTCATAGTCGTACATCACTGAGTAGTATTTGGAGATTATGTCATTTTTATATTTCTATTGCATCTGGTGGAATCAGCGAATACAACGCAGTTGAAAATGAATTGTGTTTAGATGACCTGGATGAGCCTCTTGGGTTTGTAACTGTCATGAAGACCTTGAGACTGAGTTTACTTCCTTGTATGTCACTACAGTAATACGCCTGTGTTCTTCTCTTTTTATAGTCAGCCTAGTGTCATGTTGCAGCCTGTGCCAATGCTTGCTGTGCTCAGTATGTGCCAGTATATGGAAGCAGAGAATGTTCTGACTGAGAAATCTTCATAGAAAATAAAGTGTTCGCATTTGATTAACAGAATGCTTTGTTGTTCAAAGCTATAACTGAAGGTAGTGTAAGAACTCCCCTGTGCTATTTGACTGTTTAAATGTTTATACAGTATGTTTAGGCATTGTTTATGAAAGCTGATGATTACTGATGTGGAAGGCCCCGGATCAGTTTTAGAATCCTATAAAGGGTATGAATGTACTGAAAAGGTGCCAAATTACAAATGAGTCGTTTTGTACCCTAAAGTGACTGGGTGTGAAAGGTTTTATAGACAATTCCTATATTGAGAGATAAAACCAGAGCGGACTGTCTCTTTGCAATGGTCTGCAATGAATGTAGGTTGTGCAGATATGAGTGATGTGTCTATATTTCATCGTTTCTTTTCTAAGTGCATGCAGATCATGTTCCCTTAACATTTCTGTGGTCTCTGAAAACCTTAATGCCACTTAGCATTGGATATTTACCTTGGTGTTATTGGAAATTGCTGAATTTTTCAATGGTGTATAGTACAGTGGCCATTTTGGTAAATCAATCTTACATTGTAGAGAATTTATTTTCACTTTAAACATCAGAATTAAAAATGATTATAAGCTACTCAATATGGACTTGAATTCTGTAAATGTATTTTAAAGTGTTTTTATGCACTTTAATAGTATATTGTTTTTATGTCTTTTTTCCCTATATGGCCTTCTGTAGGTATAGAAACAATTATTTATGCATTGAGTGGATTGGATAACTAGGCTCATAGGAAAACTGTCTGAGCATTGCATGAATGTTATTACTCAGGAGCCTAATTAGACAGAAGCATAATATGTACAAGTTAGATCGGGGGGCTGTCATGCATTTAAACTGAAAACGATCACACACAAGTTAATGTCACACTTCAAAAAGGAATGTAAATTAAAAAAGTCTTTCGGTCTCACTGGGAGCGGCAAATGTTTAGGGTTCCACAGTGTAAGAGGGACTAATCCTGTGAGATAACAGTACACAACGGATCAATGTGTAGTCATATACCAATAGTGTAGTACATATCAATGAGTGTGGCTGCTATATACAGTATACAGTACCCTGCCATGAAGAGACGATTATCATGGCACCTCTATATCAGTAATTTGCTAAATTTTTAGAGCCTGTTTTTGGATGGCATCAAGTTCTATGGATATTCCAGGTCAAAGGAACCCAACTGATTTATTCAAACAATGCCAACAACAATGCACTACTACAGGATCAATAATGACACAAAATGTCATTATTGCCATGTACAGTAGTAAAATGTAAACTAAGAAAACGCTTACTCAAGACATTTGAGAACAGGAGTAACACCTTACCGATAATTTGTGAGGTTGTTAAATCATTGTTTTTTAGCTTTTCTATATATATAGTAGCAAACAACCACTACAATGTTACTGAAGTTCATACCCTGGCTTCTTTCATAGAGCGGCAAAGAAACCAGACTAATTTTTGATAATTGATTCTTGACATTTATCAGTCAGCAACATAATTTAGTCAGCTACAAATGCTATTTAAAAATACTATACTGTTCATTTATTTATATTGTTAATATATATTTTACAAAGCAGATGGCAGTGAAAACTACATGGCAGTGCACTCAAAACACAGAACAGGAGGCTCTTCCTTACCCAAAGGGTTTTGGGTGCCTGGAATGAGCTACCCAGCCATGCTGTTGAAGCTGTCTGAACCTTGATGTCTTTCAAGAAATGGCTGTAAGAGCTCTCTGGATCTTTTGGCAAAGCAGGTCTTTCTGTTGTTGGTTTCAAACACAGTTCCATGTCGTTTCCACTGGTGTGCTCTGTTTAGATGCAATATAAATATGTGAAAGCCTTTGAAGATTTGGATGATTATGATTATTATTGTTATTGTAATTATTATGCCAGTGTGTGTTGACTGTTAAAATGTTGTTGTTTTTTTCCTTTATGTGCTTTTGTACAGGAATTATTTGAGAATTGGTGGCTGTCAAACAGGCTCAACTCCATTCCTCTGTTTTCCTTGTATTGTCTCATTTGCATATATTGCGACCGGATCAGCTGAAGCATTCTCTTCTAAAAAACGTTCCTCTCTTATTTCAAAATAATTGTCTTAGTCCTGGAAACTATTGTAGTCAATATACAGGCGTTTCTAGAGAAGCTTGGCAGCCGAAGAAAATTTGCAATCTGGTGTAGCAATGTCTGGAAATAGATAGAACTCTTGTTTTGGGCCATAGTAGAGTATATCTGTGGAGCTGGTGTTTGGAGGCTGAGAGGCAGTTGGTAAGGAAGCAGAGATGGGTTATTTTGATCTTCCTACATTGGTCTCCCACTGAGATAAAAACTTAAACGTAAGGCCTGAGTCATCTTTCCCATTCCGCGATTCACTTGAAATGACAACACCCAAGAATTAAGCATATTGAAAGGCTTATGGAGTGTTTTAGTTACAGTCAGTCTGGCTTATCCCGCTTGGCTGAGGGCCGGGCTCTTGACCACAGGGCCGACCCCCAAGTGGAGTGAGGAGTGACCAGGGGGCAGGAGATGGTGTGGAGGGGCGATGCAAAAGACGTACTGTAGGCGAGGGAGAGAGGGGGATTACGTATAGTATTCCTAGTTGTTATGTGAGGAAATGACGTCAGGAGTGATTACAAATTACTGACAGCTGAGGCTGATTGAACTTGGCTGTTGTCTTCCCTCTTGACCTTTCTTTACTAAATGTGCTCCAGCTTTTATGTTGTTTGTGACTTGCTAAGCATGTGAAACAAAGAACCCCGATGTCATATGTGTTCCACGGAAGACGTTGAAATTAGGCTTTAAGACTGACAAAGTAAGAGAGTAATTTTCTATATCTTGTAACAAAACAGCAAATGTGCCGAGATGTTGCCGCAACTCGTTCTCAAAGCACCACAGCAGACTCTCTGTTGTCACTGTTGCAGTATCATTTGTTATATTAACTGCCCTAAAAAGAGATTGGCTGTGTTTCCTGAGATGACATGGGAAAGAATGTTTAACTCTCCAGACACAATTTTATCTCAAATGAATAAAAAATGTGTGCTTTGTTGTGTTAAGAGGGACTTCCTTTAAGCTACAGATATCTTTTCAAGTGTTGCAACCAGGGCCATTTTTGCAAACAAAAATATCACTTTATTTTCCCAGATTAAGAGATACTGTAGAAAGAGAACAGCACCACGTGGTGTGTATATGAAGCTAGTAGAGAACTGCGAGGCAATGAAATTATGACAGAAAAGAAGCTGTTCAGTGGGTCAACAACAAAATGAGAAACGTTGGTTTTTAGCCAGTTATTCATTGCTCTTCCAGTGATGCAGTGATTCACATAGTGTTGCAGTGGGAACTGAAAAGGCTTAAGGATATGATAGGGCTTTTGCAGTACATAACTTTCAAAAGCTTTAAATAATGCCTGTGTAAAAGGGCTCTGTGTACAATGTCTGGCTGCAGAAGGCAGAAGACAGTGCAGAATTCTTCTGAGGCAGGAGAACTTTGGTTTAGCAGAGTTTCCCACTGTCTACAGCACTGTGATTGCTGGTTTTCATTACAGCTACAACTGCGCTGGTATTTCAGAATTGATCTGCTTGCTTGTGGAGAGTTTTATTTAGCGTGTTTCTTCAGTTTGTCCTGAGTGTCAAAATCCCTTCCTGCACAGCTACTTTTCCCAACGACATCAGCAACACTGTATCACACCCCCACAATGAGTGATTCTTCCTTCAGCAGATCTCCAATTAGGTCCATCTCAGGCACCTGAATGAGGCCAGTTCTGAAACATAGAAAATGGATCAAATCTCCCTTCAGCTCAGCTTCTTAGAGTCCTTGTTAGAGTCTTAGAGCACAGATCACAAGATACAGCGTTGCTCCAGCACCAGGGCTGGGAGCCTCTGAGCTAGGAGTTGGCACTGTATCTACGTTGAACCGATGAGCAGATATAATAAACTCCCAGAAGGGATAGGGTTGAACTCGTCACACCATAGCGAAATCAGGATTGTGCTACCTGCTGTCTGATGTTTTTAGTCCCATTCAACTGTAGGAGTTTTATCAGACAGTGTCTTATTTAATCCAAAATTCTTTATACCCCATGAAATAATTCAGGACATGGAATCTAACAAAATCCTGCTGCTGGTCATTCTGTCTTTTGTGGGTAAGCAGCAGGGTATGAACAGATATCTGAGCCTCCTAGCTCTCCTGGACACCTGATTCACAGACAGCGCTCTTCTTGTAACAGGCTCGGACCACATCCGTGAGAAAGATGGCCTGTGGGCAGTGCTGGCTTGGCTCTCCATCGTAGCTGCCCGGAAACAGAGTGTGGAGGAGATCGTGAGGGAACACTGGACCAAGCTGGGGCGCAACTACATCTGCAGGTGAGAACTCCAGGGCAGGCAGGCCTTCTGTAGTTTTCTGGTGGAGTTCTGGATATTTATTTACAGTTTTAATTATATGAAATCCAGTTTGTTTTTTTAAACATGTTTATTTTAACATCTTTATTTCAGTTACTGTAGCTAACTGGCCAGCCAGGGGTGAGTTCTATACATGGATCCAATTAATTCAAATAAAGAAACAGCAGTAGCCGTAGCAGTAAAATTTAGGAGAAATTGTGTAATAAGAGAAAGAAGTTAATCCGTAATTATGATCTACAACATTGGCCTGCAGACACACAAGACAGTGTATAATTTTCAACACAGCTATGGTGATAAAATATAAATGCCTGAAATACTCCAGAATCATCTTTAATATTTGTGTTAAAATGCACACAGCAGACTGTACAGCCAGTGAAGTGCAAAACTCTCATTGTGGTGAATCTGAGCGGAAAATAAGAATCAGAGCATTAGAAAAATGTACATAATGGCAAACTTAAAGAATTATGCTGTACGATTCAATTAATTAACCTATATTGCTGAATTTAATGCTCCTTTAAAGCAATCACGTGCGGGGATTCAAAGATGCAGTTTTTGAAACGACAAGTGGTGAATTCAATGCACAGACATCACAGGACTCCACCACATACAGCAGTATAATTCCACTCCCATTTTGCCACTGCCACTGTGTGTGGCCCCAGCTGCCTTCTTTAAATATGGACTAGCTTCTGTCTGACATATTTCTTCAGTCCTTCAAACGAATGAATACACTGTGATCTGCTCTCTTAAAAGAACATACCAGTGTGTCCTCGCTTTTTTTCTTTTGCATGCTGTCTGTAAAATGTTTTCCTGGAGTCTTCAGCGGTGTCATGTCTTTTCTGTTATTTTCTGTTAGGTTTGATTATGAAGGTGTGGACCCCAGAGCCGCACACTACATGATGAGGGACCTGGAAGCTGTGATCACTGACAAAGCGTTTGCCAGTCAGAAGTTTGCAGTGGGGAGCCATGTGTACAGCGTGGAAAAGGCAGACAGCTTTGAGTATACAGACCCTGTGGATGGCACTGTGGCCAGGAACCAGGTCAGATCTGCCAATAACATAGTTGAGTTCAATCACGAGAGCTCTGAGACTGTAGGAGCCAGCTTCAACCTTCACACACCTCTCAATTCATCAAACATCTCAGAATTCATTCGTTTTTTTTAATTGCAATTCTTTGTTTCACTAGTCACTACTTTGAGCAAATGAACTAGGAAAACAATGGAACAGGGGAACTCTCACACCCTCTTCACACAGTCATAATCCTAATTCCACTAAATCTTCAAAAATATTTTGTATACAACTTTGAATTAAAAACCAAAAGCCACAAAAAAAATTAATATGTAAAGTCCCACATTCTAAAAGTATAAGTAGAGCAGGTGGTTAGAAAATGCACATTACCTTATTTCCAATCACTCCTGCAACCTTTTAAACATAGAAGCATCTGATAAAGAAAGTAAAAATATTTAAAATGCAAATATTTTGAACTGAGGTTAGCACAATGATGTGTAAGTATACTGCCTTAGTTCTCAGAGGGTCCTGGGTTTGCCTTGAGAAGTTGACTATGTGGAGTTTGCATGTTGTTTGTAGAGTTTCTCTAGGTGCACTGACTTTAGTGAAGCAGGAGAAATGCTGGTTAGGGTTTATTAGCTACTCTGAATTGTCCCTTCCTACAGTATGTGCCCCTCTGTTGGATTGGAGTCCTGTCTAGGGGTAGAGCTGTCTCGAGCTCTCTATTCTCTGTCCTCTGGGCTCTGAACTCTCACCAGCAAAAGCATATTTCTGATGACGGATGGAGGTTCAAATCTAACGAAGGAAGCCTATTCCACTCGCGTCTCTGTCCCTTCTTGCATTCCCACGCGCACACTCTTTAACAAACGCTCACGCCGCAAGTAATACGCCAATCACCGTTCACTCCCGTCCCTATTTTAGTTCCCCTTTTTCTTCACTTCACCGCTCACCATTGCGGATTCTCTTAGAGTCCCAAGTGCGCCTTATGCTCGTCTAGTTTCCTTTCGGTATTGATCTTCTAGCCTGCTCTCCGTTTTCGACCTAGCCTTACGTTTTGGATTGTTGCCCTCTCGTTGCCTCTCCCGTGATCTGACCTACAGTACCCGCTTGCTTCCTGGTTTCCTTATTCGCCTAGTGATTTGGATTGTCGCTCCCTCGTTGTCTCTCCCGTGTACAGACCTACTCGCTCGCTTCTTGGTATTCGTTTTTGCTTAGCGATTCGGCTTGAACCGATCCTGCACAGGATCCATTTACACTATCTGCCTGACATGACAGAAGCCATTGATTAATGAAATTTCAACATTAAATAATCGGTAGATGGCAGTAACAAGGAAAACCGTTTTTATTTCCAAAGTACAATACCTGTTTAGAGCCGAACATGTTATTTATCATGTACTTTTTTTATTTCTTATCCTGTCCAGAATAGGATTTTTTTGGTCTTACCTGACTCTGTTCTGGAAAAAAAACAAGATTGACGCAAGTTTCTAAAATAAGTCTTATGTGGAGAAAATGACGTTTTTGTTTTTTAGATCACTCATGTAATCATACTTCAACTGGGAAATAAGCAAAGAGGCAAAGTCGGGCACATTTAGCGTTTTTCTTAATTTTGACCATAGTAGGACAAACCTCTTTAGGTGTTTTTTTTTATTTATTTTTTTTATTCTGGAAATGGAAAAGAGGATGTAATAAAAAATCTTCCAAACCACTCTTTAAAGTTAGCGGTCTCTGGGAAACCATGATGCTAAAGACATCTAAAGCAAATACCATGCATTAACTATCCACTAATGCAATAATTTTGTCAAGAAATGCCACAGAAAAGGTGAAAGTCATGAGCTATTTTAATCTGTGCTCTACAGTCATGATGTATAGAAATCAGTTTCTAACCTAACATATTACTTCTGTTGCTAATAAATTAAACTTTCACTCCACTAAGTCTAAATAGTAATCCTTATTTTAAAAACAACCCATCTCAGCAAAAATTAGACTGCTGCAAAGATTCTGTTTCTTTTTTACAGCATTGTCTGTAGTCATTTGCTGCTGGTGAAATCAGAATTGCAGGATAGTACTGGAGTTGTAGCCTAAGGATATCTCACAATTCTGTAATGAGTGTATTTTGATGTGCATTACCACTCAAAAAAACATCAGCTTTCTTGAGGAACCTTCCATTTATTTTTATTCCAAATGCACGTCTAATTAAGAGGTCTGTGTATTATTTTATACATTTCCTTGTATTCTCAAAGGCCTGGTTGCATCCAGCAGTTGAATTGTAAAGTACCTAGCACAACATGCACGTCAAATAATATAAATGCACTGTGAGTGAAATGAAGTTCAAGGCTTTACGACACATGAGTTCCAAGAAAGTGCAGAAATGTCGAATGAAATATGACAGGAGTTTTTAGCAGTTTGACAGATGAACTGGGAGAGTGTATGCAGAGCTTCAAACAACATGTCCTGCTCTTGGCACTGTTTCATGCAGTGTCTCAGAACAGATGACCCTGGCCAGAACATTTTCTCTTTTCCCTGATGAGACCTTGTGTCCTATTGACCCCCCCCCCTACAAGGGAATTCCTCAAACCTATCGAGAGCAACCAACTCAGTTTGTTGGCTTTGACATTTATCTATACCCTGTTGACAGTGGCCAAGCTTCAGAATACATCAAATAACCATTGCGGTTTCACACACAGTAGATTGGTTAGTAGGTTCTGGGTGGATGCAACTCTTACCAGGAAGAAAAAATTCCATGGGAAATGATGAACAGATTGGTTGGCCACCTAGCTTATTGTGTGCACTAAAGTGTAGCGTATGCTCTATTCATCACACATTAGCTGCCAGTGCAGCTCATCTTCCAGAAGTTACAGTTAAGGAGCCTCATTCCTTTATCACGCATGCAGTTCTTTGAAGAAAAACAAAACCGGCATTTGGTTCTCCACCTATTTGTTTGTCCGGCCTACTGTGAACTGTGTGACAAAGCTCCCGAAATCCCAGACAGCCGGTATTGCATCAGCTGTTGTCCTTCTCCCCAGCGCCTGTCTGCTGCAGCAGCAGCTGTCCTGGGAACCAGCAGGGCACATTCAAACACCGACAGCGCTGAAAACTGTGTGGCCCCACAAACGTTATCGCCTGACACTTTCACAGAGGAACCATACGTGGGGATAGCAAGTGACGATAGCACCATGGGCAAAGGATTATGAAAAAATGCCTCATGCGTCTTTTTTGTCATTGACTCATCTGCTACCAGAAAAGAAAATAGGTTATGATTCAGAAGATATTCCGGTTGCAGTTCTAATTTTTCAGTCTCATCGCATTTCATCTCCAAGGCTTCACCTTCACATGGGTCAAATATATTGCAGTGATAACATTCTTATTCATGTTAGGAACAAGTAGAGACTTTTTTATTTATCCATTTTCTAACTGCTGTGTCTAGTACAGGAGTCACAGGGGGTGCCAGAGCCTGTCCTGGCAAGCAATGGGCTCCAAGCAGGACACCAGTCCATCGCAGGGCTCACACAGACACTGACACGCACGCACTCACACCGGGGCCACTTTTACAGTCTTTGGACTGTGGGTGGACCCAGAGGAAGCCCAAACCAAAACTGGAAGAACACACAAACTCCACACAGATAGCACCCCACGAATTGAACACAGAGCCGCGATACTGCAAGGAGGTAATGCTGACCATTGCACCACTGTCCAAACTTTTGTCTTCACTCTTCATACCTCTGTTCCTTCAGGGACTATTGAAATCTGAGGCTGTAGTGACATCTGCTGGACATTTTATTTCTTTAAGTGTTGATAAGCTTTCTGTGTCTATCATTTTGTTTTAAGAATAGTAAAATAGTAGTACAAAGAGATGGCTGATTTACAGACAGTAATCTAATAAAATACCACTTTCTACATCCCAGTTTATCTCCTTCTGGTAAGTACCAAAGGCAAGGCTTGTAAATGTTTTCATTGACTATCTTTCTATAATGTTTCTGTACTGTTTTGTAATCCTTTTGGTTTTGCTAAGATTGCATAGGATCCACATTGTTCATTCCTTAGTTTAAATGGAGCTGCATCACATAATAATTCAGTGCTCCTTGTAACGATAAAAGTGATTATAATAATAATCCTTACACTTATATCAAGTTTTCATGGACTCAGAGCGCTTTACAGGTAATGGGGACTCCCGTCCATCATCAATGTGCAGCCCCACCTGGATGATGTGACGAGAGCCATAGTAATCCAGAACACTCACCACACACCAGCTCTCAGATGGGGATTATCAGGATGCCATGATTGGTAAAGGCCAGGGGGAAATTTGGCCAGAACACCAGCATAGCCCCCTCCTCTTTTTGAGAAATGTCCTGGGATTTTTAATGACCACGTTGAGTCAGGACCTCAGTTTTACCTTTCTTTCAAAGGACGGCACCTTTTTACAGTATAGTGTCCCCGTCACTCTTGAGAAAAGAATGGGAGAAACCTCAGTTTTACTCTTTATAATGAAAATTTCATTTTGAAACACTACTGTAACTGCTTACAGGGTCTGCGGATTATCTTTACGGATGGATCAAGAATTATATTCAGGCTGGGTGGAACTGGCAGTTCAGGAGCTACCATCAGAATCTACGCAGAGAGCTACGAGCAGGACCCTGAGAAACACAACAGAGAAACACAGGTATTGGTTCAAAAAATGTTGAATATTAGGCCGTTGGCAGCTTCTAATGTTACATAATTGATCATCAAAGTACAGAACAAATATCAAAAATCTAGACAGAAAAGTTGTTTACAAACTTCCAAACAAATGTCCCAAATTTTGTGTTTTAGTTTATTTGTATCACAGTGTTGTACTAAAGGAGTACATTACCGGAAGTGTGAAATTGTGAAATTTTAATTTGAGGTGGAAAAACTTGAAATAGATTTTCATGGCTATCTAGCTGATAAAATCATTTACTTGCATTTAAGTGCTATTGTATTGAGTTCCCCAGATATTGATGGCTGAGACACAGACCTACTGTATGTGGTTAGTTGAAAGTGTTTTCCAGAACTTACTTGTACGGCTTGTATTTATGTTTATCCGAATTATTGAAAAGTAAATGAAATTTACTTGATCAAATTTGCATATTGCCAAAGTTTCTGTTTGTCGACATTTCACTGCACAGTTTTCTCTCACTCCCTGGAACTCGTGGTTTCCTCAACTACCTAATTTGCACATGTTGTTTAAGACCAGATTTTTTTTTCATGGAAAAGGAAATGGAAATGGAAGAAAGATGACTCCTGCTGAAAAAAAAAACATTTACTTTGTTTCCACATTTATCTGTTAAATCTAATGCAAATTAAAACAGTATAGCCAGATACAAAGATAGAAGGGTCCACCTACCATAAACTAAAACATGAAATAAGCAATATTTAGTGTAATAAGTTAGAATCACGTTAGTAAATTACAGAATTCAGAGAATAGTATAGCAGTACAACAATTATTTTTAACAAAAGCTATCATGCATAGACAAGAAATGTAAGCTCTAATAGTAGATCTTTTTGTGCTTTTTGGACAAAGATTTTATTCTGTTTTAGATGAAGTGTCAATATCTGTCCAGTGAATATTTGCCGCATTCTTTTCAAACTATTGGCTTCCCATGTGACTATAACTTGTGAATCATCAAATAATATTTCAGTTGAATTCAGGATAGGTCATGCTAATACATCTAAAACTATCAGATTTTACATCTGAAAAATGTCTGTTTTACGTTCTGCTGCATGCTTTGGGTTCTTGTGTAATGCAGTTCTGTCTGATGACTCTGTGACCATTCTATTTACCTGACACAAACCTGTATTCAGTGTATTGTGATAAATTAATTGTGTATTCAGCACAATTAATTTATCCGTGTCGGGTCTGTTCAATAAAGTCTCAATGTCCCTCTTAGAGAAAATTATTGTTTTCATTGTGGATTTCTTTTAGTTATCAGTGATATTTAATTCCAGTCTAAGCTTGATCACATGACTTAGAACTTTTCGTTTTGGTGTACTTTGGAAGACAGGTGAAGGTGTCCCAAGTTTATTGCCAAGTTTAATACTGGATTCCATGGAACTAGATTGTTTGCTACCAAACAATCCAATGTTCAGTAGTATTTATTGTCTTGGTAGATGATAGGTTTGGCCTAAGATAAGAGCACTGTATTACTTCCTTAATGAAGGTACAGATGAATGTGCGTAAAAGAAACACATTTGTTAACTATATCCAATTGTAAACAACTGAAAACATTTTTCTTTCAACTACCAATAAGCATTTCATTTTAATTTAATGAATCCAAGAACTCCATTGACTAATACATTTCATTCAGGCTAATTCACAGCCTTGTTACCAGACCCTTGTGCTCAGGTTAGTACTATTTGATTAGGCACTGGAATTTTCCTTAGTTTATCTGACGTTTTATGGCTAATTTTGGTGAAGTGGCGAGTGACTCATTTATACTATAAGCTTCCAAGCTGGTGATTTGTACATTCTTTTGTAGGAAGAAATGGGCTATGGGCAACCAATCATCATAAGCCATCAAATTAATTTTTAATTTCAGTGTTAAAAAACAAGAACAAAAATCACAAAAATGAATATAGTTAACAGAATTCTAATAATTCTAGGCTAGCATAATTAGCATTATGCAACTAAATTATCTTCTTTGTTTTGTGGAATTTCCTGAAACATCTGCTATGATTGTAAATTAAATCCTTATAAAACAAAAAAAGAGGTGAATAAAACTGGGTTTCTTTGATTTGTTTCTCAGTTGCTATTGAGATATTTCTTTATTTCATTGTCTTACAAGATATTTTTATAACAATATGTTTCTGTACTTGCAAGAAGATTCTAAATAAGCGCAGTGCTAAGATTGATTTGGTTGTCTGGAGTCATTAATTATGCATTATTATACATTTGTAGTGTATTGGTCAGAGTCAAAGGAAGATGTTCTGCCTTTGGTTTTACCTTCCGTTTGTCATGTTTCAGTTTCAAAAAGAATTTGTGTTCAGAATTTCTCTACTGCAGACATGAAGCTGTGATAAATACAATCACTAATGACATATGTGAAATGATATATGTACAACAAATTACTTTTAAGTTAACAAAAAATATTAAGATGATAATTGTTTTTAAATGGGTACATTTTACAGTAACAGAAATCTTAAACAAATACTTTCCTAACAAGTATTTGTTTTTAAGAATGTTGCATGTCTGATGTGTAACGTTCCAGTTTATGTATTCCTCAGTCTGTGACTCTCCTGCTTGCCTGTCCCTCAGTCAGTGACTCTCCTGCTTGTGTGTCACTCAGTTTGTGACTCTCCTGCTTGTGTTTCCCTCAGTTTGTGACTCTCCTGCTTGTGTATCCCTCAGTCTGTGACTATCCTGGTTGTGTGTCCCTCAGTCTGTGACTCTCCTGCTTGCCTGTCCCTCAGTCTGTGACTCTCCTGGTTGTGTGTCCCTCAGTCTGTGACTCTCCTGCTTGTGTGTCCCTCAGTCTCTGACTCTCCTGCTTTGCCTGTCCCTCAGTCAGTGACTCTCCTGCTTGTGTGTCCCTCAGTTTGTGACTCTCCTGCTTGTGTATCCCTCAGTCTGTGACTATCCTACTTGTGTGTCCCTCAGTCTGTGACTCTCCTGCTTGTGTGTCCCTCAGTCTGTGACTCTCCTGCTTGTGTATCCCTCAGTCTGTGACTCTCCTGGTTGTGTGTCCCTCAGTCTGTGACTCTCCTGGTTGTGTGTCCCTCAGTCTGTGACTCTCCTGCTTGTGTGTCCCTCAGTCTGTGACAGTCATACTCGTTTGATTGCAGGCTGTGCTGGGCCCCCTGATTGCCATTGCGCTGAAGATTTCAGACATCCATGAACGAACAGGCCGCAGGGGCCCCACCGTCATCACCTGAGCTCACCCGCCACTTTCCACAGGGGCCAAAAGAGACACTCTTCCATGAGGTTTTAGTTTCCAAACTTTCTTCAGTGTACGCGCCTTAAACCCTGCATTCTTTCAAGGGCTATGCCATGTTTCAGTTGAAATAGTTCCAGTGTAGTCTTCCCTTTTGTGTTGTTTTTTTTTCCAGGTAACCGTTCCTTACCTACCTTTTTTGCTGCCATTTTAAAACATACTATACTGTTCATGTTGCCCCACTTTGATGACCGTGCTTGTCGGTTCTGAAACTTTGCTTGTTGTGCACATTATTCAAGTTTTCAAGGACAAAAAGGGAGCTTGAGACAGTTCAAGCATATATGTTTTTAACCCTCACCGTGATGGTTTTCTTGCTGCAGTATTCTTTTAGAATCTTAATGAAATATTAAACAGAGGAACATGCATAACACAATGTGTATTAATTAATATTACTATCATGCTAATTAAGATCACTTTTACAGAAGTGGAGCATTTGGTATTTTCAGTCAACATGAGTTGGTAAACATGGTCTGATGTATCTGTTTGTGTGTATATATACATATAATAAATGTACTCATACCACCTTGTAGTATGATAGAGCTGCTGAAATCTCTGTTTAAAGAGAAAAGAGATTTGTTGTCAAAGAACTCTTGGCCAATTTTTTTACATTGGGCTCTAATTCTACAATGAACTGTTAAAGCCTACTTACTGTATGTCTCAGTCTGAGCTTCTGAACTGAAATCATTGCACTCTCAACATGATGGAATTTAATTAAGTATCAGTATATAACAGGATTTATGACAAGAAAGATTTCAAATTTTAAAAATTATTTGAGACTAGCAGAATAATTTTTAAATTTGCGGATTGTTTTTATTCAAGGAGTCTAAATGAATACTGCAGTCATAAATAATTGTGTAAAATAAACACCAATCATTTTTGTGACACAAACCCAAGATTTGTTTTATTAGATGCAGTTAAACACATTTGCTGTATTTAATTTTTTTAACCTAAATTGGACTTAATAAACTTTAATGTTTGTGTGAAGATGAGTATTTTCTTTTTGTTTGAATGGTATAGTGTAGCTTGTGTAGCTCTAATACTATTAATAACACAAACACAACAAGTATTCAATGGTTAACAAATGTGTATTGAAAATACATTAAGCTGTGAAGACCTGATACTTTTTTTTCACAGAGTGAAACTATTAATGCTTCAAAGGGATCACTGGGACACATCACAGTAGCCGAGATACTACCATATTCTTTCATAACATGGCTGACACATGACACTGATGGAATCACTGAATGTACAGCATATGATGAGCATTGTTGAACTGAGCAGACGAAGTTTTCATCTTTACTTTCTCTTGTCTTCTCATCTTCTTATAACTGGCTTCACAGCTAAACGTATAATTGAAAAGCACAACCAGTATCTGTGTGTTTCCGACCGCAGATATTTCTAAGTGCAGTGTGTTGGGGGGTGCTGTCTGTGGTCAAGGACATTGTTCTGGATGGGTTTCATGGTTTATGACTGTAGGAACACACCCACCACAATACTGGCATTGGTGTTCCTTTAAACAAGCACCACTGCATCAGCCATCACTATATGAGTTATAAATATGGTTTTGCCTAAGAAAAAGTCACGTACCATATTGATTGATTTAGCTGCAAATCTTTGCTTGTAAAGTTATGAAATGATCTTCTCTATGAAATACATGACCCACCCAGAATACATCAATGTGTTTCTGCTTCTTTGAGCACCACTAACAGTAAAGCAAATGCAATGACCAGGGTGAAAAATATAGCAGGAAATACTCCTCTCACACAATGCCGTTTACGGAGATTTAGGTCCCAATAACCTGAAGATAACGCCCGCCAGTTGTATTACTGAGGGAATGGAGGATTGGTCTCAAGATCCATTTGGAATTATTGTTTTACTTTCTTTGTGTAAATGTAATCTTTCATTTGAGTGTAGAATAATCTCTGCCCTCCACTGGGAACACTATAAAGATTCTGATCGGATTTACTTCATCTTGCTTGTATTTTGCCCCTTTACTGCAATAAAATAACATTTGATTGAGCCCCATGTACTTTTCCCTTTCTGCAATAATAAATGAAAGGCTTTGTCCTTATTAGTGAGGTAAGTCATTGTCACCCATGACTTTTATGATTAGACATGCTGAAAGATATCAGAACATCATTTCTATATGGCTATGATTGCCATTATAAAAAGATTACTTAACATTCTAGCTGATTTCCTAAAGGTGTGGCATGGTATAATTGATGTGATATTTTTTCCAGTTCACTAAAGTAAACCTGTGAGTAAATGACAGCATCCTGTATGAAAACCATATAAATCTGTGAAGCATATTTTTTTGGGAAATTAATATCTAATTCCCCACAATGTTTACTCCAGTCTCAGTGTTTTCACACTGATCTTGAATTAACTCTTAAGAGATTGGTCTTTGGGTAGGTTTTGGTTTTCTAAGGAGACACTTTCATAAACAGTGTAGTTTCAGAAATGTTTATATGTATATCATTGTATATTTTTTATCTCTATGGGATCTCTATTATTAAACAAACCACAGTAAAATATTTGAAAAACACAGTATTTTCCCCAAGTGACTTTAGAATTGAAGATTGCCATCCAGTATTTCATTATAATCATTCATATTGTAGCTGACATGTAACTTGAGAATTGTTCTATTATAGAACGTAGTGTGGCCTACAATGGCATAATACAAATGGCAAAGGCTTACGGCACCTCAAAAATGCTTTCTGCATACCCTGCGGCTGAGCTACTTTGAGCTACAGTAAATACGTAACAGTATTCAGATAATTGTGCAGTTTTTTACTTTTTATTGCTTTAAAGTTTGCACTCATTACTTTGAAATAGCAATTAATATTTGTTATATACACAACCTACTCCACATATTCAAAGCAAAAAACTAGAAGAAATTAGTAAATCAATAATACAGTTGTAAAAAGGATAAGATTACTCAAGTACTTAAAACCGATTTGCTGCACATCAAGACTCTTAAAAATGACCTTAACAAGCCATACAATTAGATGAATAGCCTTAGTCTCTGTGCAATAATAGTGGTTCACATGATTTCAGAATAAATATACCTCTCTCTGTAAGGTTCCTCAGTCCAGTAGAGAATTTCATTTTCGTGTACAGTATAAAACTAAGGAATTCAATGACTTAATATACCTGAAGGAAACCTGCCAAATTGAGCTCAAAGTACCACAGGCAATCACCATTCTCTCAAATTGCCCCTGTTCTGACCCAGTATTATCTGCTGAAGTTAAAGGTTGGTTTGTGTAATGTATTAACTCTGCAATTTTTGCCATCGTTTTTGAAAACTATACTTTCTAGTTTTCATATATTGTGTCATTTTAGATACGCTTTTGGAGGGTTTCTAACCACTGCCAAACACTATAGAATCATTGGTCAATGTGTAATTATGTAGTCACCTACTGTACCTACATATATTAATGTTCCTATGATAAAATTATTAACAAAATTGCAGTTTTGATTGTACTATTCTGCAAAATTCCAATCAGATAAGGCTTTTTAATGTAGTATTATGTCAGCAATAAATCAAAAGGCTGAATGTTGTGCTGATGAATACATAACAATTTTGGCATAGTAATAAATATAAACTATTTTGTATTTTGTGCTGATTAAAAAGACTTTGTTAAGCATCTGGAAAAGCCTATAATTATTCTTTTCAAAAGCAGAAATGTCTTGCATATTGTTCAGAACAGTTAGTACATATGTGGCTGGGAAAAAAGAAAAAGTACAATTTAGTATTTGTCAGCTCTTGTTTTAAAAGTCTGTTTAAAGCACAATCACATACCATTAAATAGGCTTTGGCAAATGCCCTATTTCTTTAGTTTTAGCTGCCTGGAGGTTGCTAACTTCCTTGGTATTGTATATTTAACCAAATGGAGTGAATGACCTACAATTCAAGACAATTGTCCACCTAGCTGTTAAACTGAACTGTCTGTTAAAGACATAAGAAAGGCACCAAAGGAGAATTATGTAATTATGTAATATGTACAGTATACAATATAAAAGTATTTTTTTTTCTGCTAGGTGAGTCTACAAACCCTGTCTTTCCAGTAAAGAAATATTGTGCAACAAGCTTTATTTCTGTGTTAGCTTAATATGTTTAATTAGCAACAGTGCAAAGATACAGGTGAATGAAGTAGCAAGTAAAATTAGCCTAGCTTTTCAGAATATAGACAACTTCCAAAACATAATGAATTGCTGTACAATTAAGACATATGAAATATATTAAAAAAACAAAGACCAGGATCTCACTTTAAATTCATATCTAATTTTATTTAAAAAATATAACTTTTCTTGCTGTCTTAAGTTCAGTTCTCATTGTTCACAGTTTGATACATTGACAAAAAGAAATAATTTTCATCAAAACACCTTTCTAGTCATTAGATAGTTCAGTAAAGTACATATACAGGCTGTTTCCCATCTTGTGCCCATTGATAATAACAATTATAATAATTGCTTACACAAATATAAAGCTTTTCTGGACTCTCTGCTCAAAGCGCTCTACAGGTAATGGGGACTCCCCTCCACCACCACCAATGTGCAGCCCTACATCAGCCATAGTGCGCCAATACATTCACCACACACCAGGAGGCCATGATTGGTAAGGGCCAATGGGAAATTTGGCCAGAACAACAGGGTCCCACACCATTGTCTGCAATGTTAAGCTCGGGCTCACTGTAGCCCTTTATGAGACTAAGGAATAATTGAAAATTAATGGAGAGACAGGGCTGTCTAAAATATTCCATTCTTTTATATAATTTACTAATGGTCTTTAGTTGGCACTTGATTTTTGTACAAGATACAAATTTAAGGTGCATTATCAAAATGCATCTGCCTGAATTTGCACATTTTCATTCTTAGAATACTCATGCATATACAGGAGGTACGTATATACAGGAGGCATTGTGGTTTAGCAGCTTGCACTATTGACTCTCAGCTTCTGGGTTCAATCACAGCCACATGTTCTGTGCCAATTTGTGATCTCCTTTTTCCTTCTGTTCAGTAAAGACTTGCTGTGTTGGATTGATTAGGTGTTTCTGCATCCCGCACTAGAACAAGTGACTTCCCAACAAAGGATGGATGGGTCACCCATATATATGCTGTACGTGTAAAGAGCTTTTACCCTTTTACCCTTTTTTGATATAAACAGTTTTATTATTATTACTGTATTATACCTGTAATACAATGAACACATCTCATCAACAGGAATTTAATCACTTCGTGAGGCACCTCTGTAAATACAGACAGCTGCCTTCAGTTCTTAAGTATGATTTAGGTATAGCGCCTGTACATTGATTCAACATATAATGTTGGACCAGCACCTACTTCCTCTCACCATGAGCCTTGTTTGAGGACTGTACGTTCCCATCCAGCAATCCCAGTTCTTCACATTCTACTCACACTGTCAATGTCACTGCATCTCTCTGGACAGAGCATAGTGGAAGACACATGGAGGCGCTAGGTCACAATGGGCAGTTCTTCCCCTGCACTATACCACCCTATACAGCCCTGCACTCCTAGTGCAACAGGAGGGATGTATCTTCAGGCCCTGCTCCAAAAGTTCTTCCTTACCATCTACCTATGGACTGTGCTGTATGCTTCATTTTCGTCAGATTGTGAGCTGTTTGGTCTTGACTCCTGAACAGGGTATTGTTCATCCAGAGTTCCTTTTCACAGTGTCTCTTTGTAGGACGGAGGCTCTTCTTGACTGTAGGTTTCATCCACGACTTCTGAGCTGCTTTCTGTGTAAAGGGGTGGAGCAATATTACATTGAAGTTCATCCACCAAGACAAGGCTTCCTACAGCCAAACCTGGGCTCCTTTCAACAGACTCCTCATAGGAGGGAGGGTAGAAGTGAGGCCTGCAAAAATAAAGAAACACAACAGCGCACATTGCAATCATCAGATACATGAATCAATTTAAAGTCGAGTTTTGCTTTCTGTCAACGACTTACTTTAGAACTGCAGTACTTACTCTTGTGATGGTTTAACTGCCATTTCTTTTCATTTAACGATCAACTGATATACTACAGGCCTCTTCAGTGAGGATATTCCACTTCCATCACAGGTGATACAGCACTGTGAACGCATAAAATGCCTTTTCATTCTCACACCGTTCATTGCAATATCAGCAATCAGAATACATTGCATACATCTGTCTGTGCTTTTAATGATTTTCATTATTTACTAACTGTTCCAAAACCTAGCCAGTCCCTTGTCCCTTGTTTAAAGACTGAGCTCTTGAGGGTCAAGTAGAGACTTGTGCTATTGAACGGACATACTCACCTGTCCACTGTGCAGATACACACCCTGGTGTGTTGATGGCATGCCACTCTGGTCAAAAATCTTTTGTTCTTTATCCCGTGGCAGATATTCCATGAACATCCAGCCAGCAGGAGTAAGAATCCACAAGTGAAGCAAACACAGGAAAAGGTTAATTTCACTGTGAAACCACCTGTATTCCTCATGGATACCAGGAAAGCACCTAGGCATACTACCAAGAAGCCCACCACAGGCAATGTTGTGCGAGCTAGAAAACAGACTTTCTTTTGCATTTCCATCATCAGGTGTTCTGTTCGAGACAGCCTGATTACTGCTTGATCTGTCCCCATCTGGCTCTCTTTTTATACTTTATGGTGAGATTGGCTTTTACTGTGTGGAGCAGCCCAGGCACATCGGCACACGGTCGTTGCTCATTAACAGGTCCGCTAGTCAGGTGTTACAATATCAGCAGCATCGGCGTAAATGATGCAACACTAACTCCTGTGGGAAGGTGTGTGCAGAGCAAGGTGCTGCACAAGTGATGATCACAATGCGATGTTCTGTGACAGGTGGGTTCTGTTCTGTCAAGAATTCCACAAGAGTGTGCAAAGGAATTTTTGTTTAAAGGTCAAAAAGGTTTCATTAAGGCTTCGTACATGCTACTTATTTGAGTACTATCTGATAACCTTTTTTTTTTTTACAATTTTTCATGACATTGCGAGGTGCTTTATAATAAAAAAGGCAAAGCCCAAAACAATGGAAACATGTACAAATTCATATAGCGTACTACAAGATATAAAAAGCTGAGGTAACAGGATTTGAAACAGCTGACTGACTTGCAAGATGTAATACGTGCTGGGAGATCATTCAGCAATATTGAAACCGAACAGAGAGCCTGGTCACCTAAGGTTTGGAGCCTCGTTTTGGGAACTGTAACAGGGCCAGAGTCCAAAGAGCATAATGATGTGTAAGGTAGATGTATTGGGAGTGAACAGTTCATCAATGTAGTCAGGAGCCCTTAAAGATGAGAAGTGCCATTTTGAATTAACTTCTGCTATCCACAGGTAGAAAATGCAAAAGCTATAATGAGATATATGCTCATTTGTTTTAGCATTTCTTAAGATCTGAGCTGAACAAGTTGCAACTTCTTAACATATTTCAATTGCAGGCACTGCATTATGAAATAAAATCTGGAAATCAAGCATGCATTAGCACTGTGGGCAGCAGTGCAACAGGGCTTAGGGTTCTGGCATTGTAACTAGAAGGTTATGGCTTCTTGAGTAAGGTGCTTCACCTGGATTGTTCCAATAAAATACCCAGCTCTATAAGAGGATGGGTGAAAAGAAACTTTGTGTTGACGTTGTTTATAGTCTAGTGATTCTCTATAAAGGAAATTCCCTAAAACAACAAACTCCCTTCACAAGGTTTAAATACTTAACTCTAATCTGGCCTTTAAGATTGATTAAGGTTAATCCAAATAAGGACAGAAAACTGCCTCCCCTTAACCTTTGGAATAGGACCACACGTACAGTACTACTTACCATAAAGTGACCTTGCAAAGTGACCTCAGTCATTGCAAGGACAATTGTAACCCTTTTTGTTCCAAGTGGTCCACTCTTGGGGAAAATGTACTGCAGGCGAAAGAGATCTGTTTCCCTAATCTAACTGAATCCTTACCCAATTCTAACCCTATCCCTAAAGCTAAACCAACCTCAGCCGTAACCTGAAGAAGACTCCACAGCTGAAACGTTGTGTTTCAAACTGTAAGGATATACTGAAGCATAGTAGAATAAATCACGTGAACAATGCTGGTGTTATAAACTACTTTATTTTAAAGTTTAGTTATACCACAGATGCATGTATGAAAAAAACTGAAAAAAAACAGTACTTTGAAAACGTGTATTCCAGTTTTTTTAATTAAATATTCAGGATGAAAATATTAATAATACAATAGGTTCTGTCTCTTAGATTTGCAATAGGCTTTGAATAGGTTTTTGAACAAAGGATACTACAAAAAACATTTTAAAAATGGGAAATAAAAAATGACATTAAATTATGTTTGTCCCCTAAGTACTGGTGCCATTAAGTCTGAAGCCTCTTAGCATTCTACTTTACCAGAAAGCAGGCTACATTGGCAGTCCCAGTGATACTGTGGACTGGCTGAAAATCCAGTCCCATTGTATAAACTGTACTGCACTTCCTTCTTGAACTTTCTAAGAGTAAGGTTTTATCAGTCCTAAATTCATTGCGATCACAAGGCAGTTTCGAGCTGCATCAATGGCCGGCTGCTTCATGGGGCTGTCTTCCTGCTTGCCGATCACAGTGAGGATTTCCAGGAGCTCGCTCTCGATGAGTTTCTTGGCGAGCTCCTTGTCGGCATTGATCATGTTGTAAACAATCACGATTCCTCGGTGCTGTACTTCCGGCCTGTCGTGCAGACACAGCCTCTGCAGAATCTCCAGCCACTGTGCGGTCTGCGGGTGCAACACAAGTCACAGCTAATCGGGATCACATCTGCAGAAAATATGGCACTGAAAATTGTGTGCTGGCTACACCGAAGAATATAGTGCCTTTGCTAACTGAAGAGAACCCCACGTTCATATATTGCAGTCTTTTCAATGGAAAGATTGTCTTTTACCACAGTATGTGGTTCGCATGTTAACTAAAACTTTTCTTTAATACTTTTTCAATATTAAACAGAATGCTTAGCTGTGTATTTTGCTATCATTTCATGTTGTAAGGCTACTTCAAGTGCTCTTTTTGAAAGGATGTAATGTGAGTACTTCACATTTCTTTCAAATGGGACGTCCAGTTTGGCCAGCTTTAAATATGGAGACCCAAGGTGATAGCTTTAATTTGAATTATTTTTGCGACACCCAGACAGAATGTTTCAGAGTTCAAGGGCTTTCAGTCACAAGGAACCTTGACAAAACCATGACTTCATTACAGTTAATAAAATGTTGGGCAACAAGCGTACTTTATATTTGATTAGGACATGAGTACATAATTTCCATATTCAATCTACAACAGCTCATTGGGCCAGATCTTATCCTGGTTTCCTGGTTTCCTTGTTAAGTGGACAAAGAGAAGGTGACTCCCCACCACTGAGTGGGACTCTGGGAAACAATTGAGGTACAGTACGTACCCATAACTCACCACTTATGAGCCCAGACCTTTCCACTACACTGCCCCCACTTACTTTACTAATGTGTACCTACTCATTTGTGTCATAATACTGGCCCAACTGTTTGTTAATTTTTAGTACGTTGTACAGTATTTCACACATAATTGCATAGGATCTACTATTGTAAAAATGTCTGGAACATTTTTCAGGCGGGTAAGTTTGCTTATCCTCATGCATGCACCAGATTGAATTTCCCGGATACGTTTTGCTGAACTGCATTGTCTGTGTGAATAAGCACATCCAACCTCCCCCACCACTTCGTTTCCTTTTCTTCAGCCCTTTGCTCCAAATGTTCATTGCTGCAGATGCCAGCTCGTGTGACTGTGTGAGTGCGAACGCTAAATACGCATCTCGAGAAGTGTGGCGCAAAGGAAAATAAACATTAAATGTGGACGAAGAAGCTTCCGTTTCTAAGCTGTGCGGTGGCTTGGAGTGTCTGGGATGAGAACGGAGGTTGCACTCACCACGAGGGTGACCTTGGTGCAGATTTTCTGCTGGGCAGCCGTGAGCATGGCCAGAGCTCCAGCCGCAGCTATCTGGACCTTTTCGTCATCCTCCCCGCACAGCAGAACCAGGAGTTTTAACTTGTCATTGCCCTCCTCCAGGTACCTCTCTTGGACCTGCCCCCCAGGACACACAGAGGCAGCAGAGTTAGTCTCTCTGAGTTCCTCTCACAGGTCACGCGTCAATAGTGACGTTCCGGATTGGCGTTCCGGTTCTCGGCAGTTCCAGACTCTCACGCATATGTCAAAATGCCAACAAACAAGCCTTTAAACTTTGTACCATTTGTAAACCTTGCAACATTTTGATGCAAAAAGCCTTTGTTCTGACAATCCTCTATTGATGTATGAAAGAGAGATAGATGTTCCATATAGGCTTCTTTGAAGTACTGGATGTGACCATTAACAACTCAGCAAAACTTTGTTGACATTTTTCAAATGCTAGGAGGAACGTTGCACTGAGCTCAAGGAACAATAATCCAAGACCATAAGCAGTCAACTCTCCCCCATCCATCCGTTTTCTAAACATTTCTTCCAAAAGGTACACCCTGGATGGGACACCAGATAAACATTGCAGGCTAGACAGATGCACACACAGACATGCACATACCCACACCAAGTCTCTGGACTGTGGAAGGAAATCACAACACCTCTGTACAAATAGCACCCCAGGTGTGGAATTGAACAAGGGACCCCAGCACCATGAGGTAGTAATGCTAACCACTGCACCACTATGCCACCCAACATAGGGAGAAACTGGATTTGTTTATCTATTGGAATTTATAGGCCATCTAGCCACTACTTACTTCTTTGCACACAATCATGTTGCACATGCACTCTGTCGCTGCCTGGCGGATCTGATCGTGCTCTTCAAACATGTAGTTCTCAATCTCTGGCATGGCTTTTTCCTTTATGATCTTTTTTCTAAGATTCAGAACAAAACCCAGTTATCTCACATCTTGCTCTATGCATCCTGACAACACAGAAGTTGTTAAATTTGTAGAAAACACAGAGAACTAAACCAGGTTCCACACTGAGGCAAATGTTTCTGATGGTGAGATGAACAAGACGAAAGATTCTAAAGAAAGAGTGTCCTGTTTTACCGGCTAATGTACGCCAGAATGGAGACTGGAGGTCCAGCAAGTCGCAAATGCAGTTACAAATTGAACGCAGGCTTTAGCGCACTTTAGAATCGATATTCCTCTAAACACACCTGAGTTTTTCATTTAGCGCAGCCAGGTTTGTGAGGCCCCTCAGGGCTTCAAAGTTCTGCAGACCGTCTCGCTCTGTGTTGAGAAGGCTAACTAGGGGCCGCACCACTTCATAAATCTGTCAGAAAGAAATACAATAATCACAGTGTGGCAATGGCGGAGCTTTTAGTGACATCACATTATTGTTAGTATCTTATTGTTTAGAAAAAAAATGTTTTTGTGTGAACTTTGCAGGAACATTTTTTCTTTTGTTTCTGCTTCATAGAAGTGAAAATGAGAGGAGGCCGTACAGGTCCAAGGAGTTATAAGTATAAGAATGCAGATGACCCTTTTTTCTAAGTTGTGAATTTGAGTGGATTAGAGAACACTTTGGATGTTGTGAGGCAGAGGGAACACATTCAGAAACCCTCTTAGCACATGAGTGTTTGATGTGGTGGACGTCGTATTTGCGCATTATTACTCGACACTCTTGTTTTATGATATACAAGAGTAGATAAGCATTTGCATGGCTCTGAAAGAAAGATATCTGGTTGTTATTATAGTACTATAGCCCCACTGTGTGGAGTATGGTAGTATCTATCACTACCATACTCCACACTACCACGGGGTGAAAAGGAAATTTAAATCCCTTAATTGGAATCAGTCAGAGAATTGAAATCAGAGAGAGGTTGTACTTGAACTTGATTCAAATTCCCTGTTGATTAAATGGTTAAACCCAGCACGTTCCGATGTATGGATTGGGATCTGTGAATTGCCTTTCTGAGACATTTTGGAGATCACTTTTTCGTGTTAATTTTTGTGGCCATTTTTTAATACAGGGGTATACCCTGACAGATTTTTGGGAGACGTTTTCCTCCTGTAATTTTTTTCCCCTTTTCATAATTATTTATACTAAATGTTTCTTCATTCTCGGCATGAATTTATGGGAATTTCTGCCTCCGCTGGACATAGGGCAATTTTTTTGTGTCTCTCCTCCTCACCGCTGCTGGCGGACAGAGGGTTTTGTGTCAATCAATGGTAAAAACATTCCAGTTAAATACATTATGAATCCATAATGTAACATAATAAAATGTGAAAAAGTCCAAGGGGGCTGAAAAATTTTGATAGGCACTGTACTAAAAGCTAACTTTGATTTTTCTAAGTATAGTATCTTGCCCCATCTGTTCTTGTGTTTCTACATGCCATGTACCTATGTTTTAGACTATAGGGTTATTGGAACAACTCAAGATTTTTTCCATGCTGAAAAGAGAATTAAAGAAACACAATGTTTCAGCTGTGGAGCCTTCTTCAGGTGTGACACGTGAAACATTGTGTTTCTTCTCTTCTCTATTCAGCATGAAATAAACCTTTACTTGCTCCTTTGCAGCCTACGCAAGCTGATGCAGCTCCCTACTTGAACTATATACAGGAGGCTTATTGTGTTGCTTGACAGTACTGCTCCAAGGAGTAACACGCAAAGCATTTTTTAAAGGAGTATTTTATAACAGTTGTTGAAATAGCACAGGTTAGTGCTAACAGTGCACTTACCCTTTCTCCAGGGAAAGCAATCTCAGGATTGGCGATTGCAGCTATTTTAGCCAGTGCATGAGAAGCTTTTATCTTTCCAGCCTCAGTGCCTTCCAAGGCAAGGGGAATCAATGCCTGAATCAAACATTATTAAGAAAGATGAAAACCTTCCTTCTGCGATATCTGAGTTCCAGCAGAATCTTTAGAGTGTAGTCCCCTAATGTCGTGGGGTTTCACATCCCATTTCCATTGTTCTACATATTATTCTTGTCAAAACCTAAATGAGAACAAGTTTGCTGATAATGCTGTACAAAACAGCAGTATTTTTGACTGACCAAATAAAGTGAATAAAACAGACCTTCCTTACAAATACTGAGTCATATGTTATATTTTACCTTGATTGTAGTTTATTCAAACCTCAAACAAACAATGTGGTGCTTGATACTGATTGCTTGATACTGATACTGATTGCTTACTTTTCTGTATATTTTACATATCTACATTTTCATCATTACATTATCACTTTGTTTCAAATAATCTCAATTAGCTCTCAGCAAGTAGATTTCTAAGTACTGAATATTTCAAATTTCTTAGGTGTTTATCAGCAAGCTTTTAATAAACTGAGGAAGTGCATGCAGAGAAATAATAAGACAACTATATAAAGTTTCATGAATTTACATTTTATGGAATTAATATGCAATCAATCATTGAGCACTTAGTTTTGAGTATGCAAGTACCAGTATAAAAAGCAGTAAAAATCATAGTGATTTTTGTACTGAGCAGTGCTTGCATGCTGCACACAATTGGAATAAAATAAAAGTCCTATTTCCTTAAAAAGGACATGAAAACTGACCTTTCCACCACCTTGAGCAACAATGATACCATGGTCCTTAGGATCTTCAGTTAAGGCAAGGAAGACTCTATATGTCAGAAACAAACGTGATTCAGAAATGCAATGTTTTTCAATCATGAATATAAAGTCTTTCCATTTTATTTCCTGCTGCTATTGAAATGTTTTATAGGGACTGATCATATCATCTTTCTTGATGGAGCACTCAAAATAATTAAAATATGAGATTCAAACAGACAAAAAAAAGAATGGCTCTGTCTCTGTTAATTGCACTGGATTAATTCGTCAGACTGTTATGATTCTGCAGATAGCAAATTTGCTAGTTCACTTTGCAATTCGCTGTAATTTCCTTCGCCTTAAAAATGTATTGCTGTTTACATTGCGTAATATCTGTATGTAAACTGTTAGGACCGTGCAGGTATACCTCAAATTCCTATTGTAAATTCAAAATTGAAATCACAACCCTGATGATCACTGAGGTAAGGAAATCTTTAAAACAAGGTCAAGAGTTCTTAAGGACCCTGGTATTGTGGAGCAAATACTTTCCTTTTCAAATAAATTAAAGGCTTTTACATCAGTAAACATCCATTGTTTATCAGCAGCTCTATTAATAAGTACTTTGAGATACATGGTTATAGTAATAGGCATCTAGAAGTTCAATAGTTGTTGTCTGCATTCTTCATACGTATGGAAATTTCTGACTCCCAGTAGATGGTACATAGACAGCACCCACCTTGCAAGCATCTCTTTGGTCTGGTCAGTCAGAATGGCGTTATCGGCCTTGACCATGCAAGTCAGTGCAGAGATCACACCAGCCTTCAGCAGTCGCTTCACTCGTTTCTCAATAAAATCCTTCTTGTCCTGTATGAGAAGGATGTTTTTTTCATGTATATGTATGTAATGTATTTATTTGCCTTTATGTCATGTTAACTTCCACACTTACTTCTGGAGAATCCGATTACTAAATGTGAAACCTGCTTAGTACTAAAGTAGCTTGTAATTCAAAATACTGCGGTTAAGCAAGGAGAGCAAGTGACTCTTTCCTTCATGGTAAACAGGCCCTCTTAACTAAGTGTAATAGTTGACTGCAAGTTCCCAATGTACCATCCGTAGATGGCACCATACAGTGTCTCTGGGTGATAAAGCCTGATACAACTGTTTCGTCAGTTCTATTGTACCTTGGGGTGCTGTTCAGGAACGTGCTGCTTGGAAAACTTAGCCAGTTGCACAAGCTCTGGAATAATTTCCTTCTTCTCATAGCTGTTAGTACAGTTCACCAGAGTGCAGGCCACAGCATACAGAATGGTCTTATCTGTGGACTGCACACAAAAAAAGAAACAGAAAATAAGCATAAGGGATGATACCAGCATAATACCAGGATAAGGGTGTTCCAGCACTTAGTTAAATAGCTGAAGTTTGTAAAACTAATTTGTTCAATGTTGTTTTTTTTTCTTGGTTTTAATTTCATTTCTTTGAGATGCTCTATTTCATGACTACAGAAGTCAGGCTGTGACAAGGTGATGCTTCTGTACAGACTCTTTGAGATACCTTGGACAGTTCAAACATGGCCTTCAATGCAGGTTCATCTTCCACAAAGTCATCTTTCACATCTGCGTCATTGGTGAGGTATG
The DNA here is from genome assembly GCF_059453375.1 of Lepisosteus platostomus. Lineage (NCBI taxonomy): Eukaryota > Metazoa > Chordata > Actinopteri > Semionotiformes > Lepisosteidae > Lepisosteus > Lepisosteus platostomus. The sequence goes on from NC_142614.1 coordinate 59,270,774, forward strand.
CAAGACCTTCTACTGCCCATTTTCGTGTGCGGACATCGATGTTCGGATTGCACAGCCATCTGAATGTAGCAAAAGCAAAAAAATTAACAACATTCCCAATCACACAGTAGTTTGCCCTGGATTTAAAAATTCAGCAGAGTTTACAGATCTTATTTTGAATTTAGTTTGAGGTCCAGAACAAGCACATGGTGTACAAATGCAACACCAAATCTTTGATCAATCATAAAAAACAGGTCATAATGTCCTAAACATCATTTCATTGTAACCAGGTCTTTATTGCAATTTCTGTCTATAGATATACAATATATTTTAAGAGAAATTCTACAAAAGGAACAATGAAACATCAACAGAAGTGGCGGATACAAAAGGAAACGACATGAAAGTGCATTTAAGAGAAAGACTAAGAGGCACATCTTTACACAAAGGGGTGCAGGAGTCTGGAACAAGTCACTTTGACTTCCTTGAAGAAATGGCTGGTTGAAATCCAGAGATCAATAAGATACTGACTACCAAACAGATTGGATGGTCTGAAAGACTTCTTCTGATTTGTAACTTATTTAAGCTAATTTCATATTTGTTCCTGCTATATTGAAAATTTGAGATATTGCACTGACCATTATTTAACATTTTAAAAAAATTGTTCAAGAAATGGTCACATCTGCAATGGCACAGTACCTGTGCAGGTAATGTAAATACCTATACAATGTTTTTTTAACTTCATTAAATTGCATTTAGCCTTTCCAGCCCTCTGTTTGTTTGTTTGTTTGTTTGTTTGTTTGTTTGTTTGTTTGTTTGTTTGTTTGTTTGTTTGTTTGACAAGGTAACAATACTGAGGCTCACTTTCTGCACTGTTTGGCCAGCTTTTCAGTGGAACCCTCTGCAAACTGCCTCATACTGTAATCATCCCCGCCAGCCGAACCCAGCTTGCAGAGACCCTGGACAAGGAAAACAGCAGATCAGTAGCTGAAGCTTGTAGTGGACATTTAAATTGCGTTATGAAGACGATTCAATTAGTGGACAAATATGTCTCTTTACCTCAGACCAGGTAGGCAATGTTTAAGACAAAACCAGCATAGTGTTAAACTGTCCTTGTGTTCTCCATAATGACACCGGTTCACCTTGCAAAGATTACGTCTCCCTATCAGCCTTGGCATAAACTGAGGTCAGCAAGCTGTGACTTTCCTTTACCAAACAGGCTAGATGTGTAAGTTGTGTATACTTTGAATGCAATAAATTGCAAAGGACGTGAGTTAACAGCTTTACAATTCCCACAAAAGGAAGGATGTCCTCTTACACAGAAATCTGTAATGTCAGTGGAAGCCTTTCTTGCTCTCCTGCAGGACAGAAGTGCTTCAACTATGGCTTCCGCTTAAGCCACACTCCTGTACTTACCACCAGAGCGCGAATTTTGATTTTCTCATTCTTTGTCTTCTTGTAGATGTCCTTGAGCAGGGACACTCCGTTGGTGATGATGAAGGTGGCTCGACTCATCTTGGTGGACGCGTGAATGAGGGCCTCTACCGCCACCATCTGGTCAACCTCCCTCTCAGAGCCACACAGTGCCACCATCATCTCCATCACCCCCTCCATGCCCAAGATCTTGTTCCCCAAGTCGAAGGGACCCTGCAGCAGACCTGACACCGTCTGTATGGCGTGCAGATTCTTGTCCATGTCTTTGGGGTCGAACTTGCCTCTGCAAACAGAGAGAGCCGAAACGGCAGGAAGTGAGTTTGTAAATCTAGGAAGCAGATGGAGATGTGAAACGTTTATTCATTGCTTGGCCCCCACTGGTGAAATCTATTGTTCCATCTCGAAGCTAAGTGAAGACGATGATGGTGGATGTTTCCAAAATGCTGCACTGTTTTTATGCAGATACACAGTTCCCTGACATTAAAGGTACAAAAAGTTGATTTTTAAAATACCTGCAACTACCAGATTGTTTTATAGCAGCATAATCATTTTAATCCCGATGTGACAAAACTGTCAGTAAATCTAAATTTATTCTTCATGGCCACTGCTTGGTAGTAAACCATGTCTAAGATCACTGTTTTCTGTACTTGAAATGTGAAATGAAGCCTTTAAAATTGGGTTGGTATGGTAATTTTTGTGTTGTTTGGTTTATGATTGTTTGTATAGTGTATATTGCTATGCTTGTTGCTTGGACTCTTTTTGCACATACAACTAACAATATATACGAGCGCCAATATGAACAACAGCGACACAGGCACACCTGACCTTTACTCCCTTATACTCGAGAAACTTAGTTAAAACTTCTATCTTTGCCACTTTAATGGAATGCAGAGAATAAGATGTCTTGTGGGTTTTTTAACCTTATACCCGTGGAAATGAGATGGCAGGACCACAAAGAAAAGCAGAAAGAGAATACAGAGATGACTATGACAAAGGCTCGTGTTTGTGATCCCTACCAACCGGCATTCAATAGAATATAAAGCAGATGAGATCTGAGCTCACGCAAATATTTCTATAAATATTTGGGAATATACATAGATATTAATCTGTCTTGGAAGGCACTTGTTGACTTTATCTGTAGTAAAGTACAACAATGAATGAACTTTATTTGCGGGTTATGGGTTTTTGGTGCTAGAAGTCAGGTTCTGTCCATGATTTTCAGTTCTGTGGTACAAAGAGTCATGTAGTAGTAAACAACCATCTCATAAAACTTCTGATAAAGTGTCTTTCTGTGCTACAAAAAAGCCACAATGTCCAGACTCTTGGTGAGGTGTTGTAACACAGTGGGTCAGCCTCTTGAGCAGAGCTTTCAAACTGCTTACATTAAGAGAATTTGGAAATTAGCTGTTAGTATCTCCTCTGATCCCTTATGTTCTGCATGAAGAGTAACAACTGATGCCTACTACTTGATCAATTAACTATGATTGGTTATGGGCAAGTGCAATATGTGGTTAAAAATAAAAAGTATAATAAACATTGCAAGTGTAATGTTTATTTGTGCTGTTTACAAATTTTTGTAAGTCTCTGTGTGTAAAACATAGCTGCTTGAATGCAAAACAAAATTCTGGGAAATTTGACTAAAAAGTATTAAAGTGTATGAAATAACGGAAATAGCATTTTGGTTGTGAGAAAAACTATTAATCCAAATTTCTGTTTCCTTCAGTTTCTCTCTGGCAGATACATACATCTCATCTGAGAACAAGATCTCCTGTTGCATTTATTTCCATTTGCCCATGTAAATGACTTTACCGACAGTATGTTAACCTATGTAAGACAGAAATACTTTGGTTAAATCCTTTAATGGTCATCCAAGAAACAGAATTTAGACAGAATAAAACTACAAACTCTTTAGATGGCACAGCAAAATTTGAGAGAATAAGGATTTTGTACATTCCTACACAAACAGGGATACCGTATAGTGAATGTCTGATCCATCTGATTGGGTAGACCACAAAGAGTTAAAATAAAAATAGAAAAAAGAATTAGATAAAGAAAAATGATGGAAAGAGTTCTTGGAAATATCCAAATCTGTAAGTGTCTTTGTGATTCAGCTGGTCCAGGCGTTCACAAAAGAAAAGTTGGACTCTTTGCCACTGGGAACACTCACCCAAAGAAGGCTCCACAGCTGAAAAAAAAATGTTTCTTTTCTTCTCTTTAAAGCATGGAATAAACCATTACTTGTTCCTTTGCAACCTACACATGCTGATGCAGCTACCCACCTGAACTACTCTTTGCCACTAGCTGATTGTGACCAGACTGGCCAAGCAGTGCACAGTTAGCTGAGCAACACCAAGAGTAGAGTTGGGATTAGCTGCCCAGCGTTCCCTCAGTTCCCAGTGACATGGTGACCCCTAGTGCACCCTAGTGGACATCTGCAGACTTGCATTGCTCTCAGTGAGGGTCAAGGGAGGAATTGTCCGTCCCCCAGCTGGCATTGAAGCTCCTGTATGGGATGATTAGCCTGTGGTGTTGTGAAAGATGAACGGATCAGAGGAGTCCAGCTACATTTCCACATTCTCCCCATGTGTGGTGGCAAGGCTACAAACCTGTGAGCCATTACTTGTGAAACCACACAACCGGCAGTTCAAACCTGGATCAGTTTGTGGCACTTTAAAGAAATCTGCCTTGACCTACTTGATGTACTCCTGACATATCTCCCGGTAGTTATCTCTCTCGGGGTCACAGCGCAGGTCGTCGTAGAGCTTGTTGAGAAGGACGCTGGCAATGAGCTGCGTGTTGTCAGTCATAGGCAGCTGGTCAGGGAGATCTGGAACCTGCCCTACCACTTTCAAAATCTTCTTTAAACCTGCAAGAACACATCACACCTCAACAGCCCTTTCCACAGCTCCGACACACAAAGGCACCAATTCCTGCTCAGGCCTGAAAGATTTGAGCCGGTACAGTTTTATAATGTTCATGCCAGGCCCTGAAAAACAGGTCTTTGTTTTCAACCTAACAATTTAGCTTTTTTTATATGCTTGTGAAATAAAACTATGCCCTTTAGTAAAGAAAACTCCAGAAATATGTTTTTAAGTAATAAACAGTGTGCGTTATTAAAGATAATTCCTTGATGAATATCCAGGCGAGGCTCATTGATAGGTTTTGAAATGTACTGCTCTGTGCTGAGGTGATCATTTGCTTTCCTATTTTTAAAGGTTTGACTCTTGTAACGAAATGGAAAAAATGAATAACCAAATAACGTATTTTAAAAAAATAAATATGTATGTAGCAAGCAGGGAAGAAAAAATATCAGCTAGCAAACACTTACCATGGTCAATGGTGAAGAGTGTCTTGGAGTGATCAGGGTCCTTTTTGTTTGTTCTGGGCACATTCTTGGTCAGCAGGTTGAGAGCTTGGTCTCGTCCATGTCCTGACACGTTTTTATTGATGACCATATCCAACAGAGCTAATAGAATTGCTTTGAGATCCTTTGTGGTATCTGTACAATAAAAGCCAAGGACAAGGGATTTACACAGGGGAACAGCACAATTCTGAAAGTAAAAAAATAAGACCAAGGAACAAAAGAACATACGCTTCATGCAATGGTAATAAATACTTTCTACCATGATTCTATAGGATTTTTTCATAAGGATTACAAATCAAGAAAATTAGAAGAAAATTCGAATATGTACACAGGGAAAAGTGTAAGGGAAATATGTATACATATACACGTTAATCTATTTTATCATAAATACTGCAATTTTGATAACTCTTTTTTAGGTCAGTTCAGCTATAGTTTCCCACTGTCTAAACAGGGATTTAATCTGAAATGAAATTAATAACTGACAGTTTTAATCCAATACTTTTCTCAGAGTCTGTTTCATACAGTATCTAATTAACAAATAATTCCTGTCAAAATATTGTGAACGAAGGCACTTTTTTTCCCACAAAGGATTGTGGATTTCTGGGGATTCACTGCCCAGCTATATTATTGAAATCCCTAGCAACCAAACACGGTCACCAGTAGCAGCCAAACAACCACCGTTCTTACTTAAGAGCTGTAAAGATACATTCTAAAACATAAAGGAGGGAAAGTATTTACCAAGAACCAGAGCTTCTTCCTTTCCATGGTCTCTCTTGTCCTTGCCAGAAAGGGAGTCATAGATGCACTGGAAAAGGTTACAGGTGGCCAGGGCAATTTCTTCATGGTCCACTCCCAAAATGCTGCACAGCTTCTCAATTCCAACCATATGGACTATAGCAGTTGCCTGTATTATGTATACAGGCAGCATATTCATTAGAAAGAAGATGGTCATTGATGAAAAACACAATATGCATAACTTTAAATCCACATAAGTTGTAATTGTACAAGAATTTTAAAGGGTTATTGCCTGCCAACAAACTTACAAAAGTTATGAAACATTCTTCATCATGGGACAAATTATTCAAATGTATCTACATTTTTGCAAGGCTTGGTAAACTCCTTTCTAAATCACAAGATATGATATGCATGCAATATAAGATATGCAGAGTGATATTTGTCCTGGGCACAATTGTATTATTGCAACATACTGTATAGCTGCCAGTGACTAAAAGCAAACCTGTGCTGCTATCTTCATAGATCTTTCACAAACATTTGAAAGTAATATCTAATAATAATTCCACCACTTTAAACAGGACTCTCTTGCATGGTTTCCAACTAGATTTTAAAAAGATCTCAAGACATAGGAACCAAATACTTGACAGACAAATTAACATTGGAATAAGATATACACTAAAACTTGGGTTCACAAGTTGGGAACCTTAATCAAGCAAGCTGGTGAATGTGAGCAAAAACAAATGAATGGGAAAACATATTGATTTCTGCAAGTCACTTTGCCACCTTAATAGGCAATTCGTTCTGTGATGATAAGTGACTTACCCTAGCTTTATGGCCAGTGCAAATGCCAGACATGGCTCTTATTGCTGCCAGAATCATCTCAGGCTTGCCGGTATCAATCAGCTGGAGAAGCAAATTGACTCCATTGTTCTGAAAGATTCTCTCTGCTCCTCCATCTTCTCTTGCAAGGACAATCAAGTTGTTTGCAGCCTTGAGACGGTGAAGAATAAAACACAGCTCATGACCTGAAAAGATTTCTGACGACTGCTGAGCAATAGTTCCACTAGAGTAAAAGCTTTCATTTGTCCATTTTTACAAAATACTGTTTTGTAAAATATATCGGCCCTCTATATGTCTGCTTATATATTAGAGACGGAGAGAGAGTATTGTCCTTTGCATAACTTAACGTGATCTTAGAAAGCTGCCACAAATACTATCTGAAAAAAACCCCGACTGTGATGCAATATCCCATGTTACTGAACTGGAATGGACGATAATCCAATGATATTTTACAAAAGCCACCATCTTGGCTCAAAACGCAAGCCCAGTGGAGTGATCTTGAGCCAGGATGGCCTCCTGATAGTTGGAAAACACAAGAAAGGCACAGCTGAGTTGGATGAGTCATTAGCACTCAGAGGGAGTGAAATTACATGTGAAGGAAAGGAGCCATCAAGAAAGGCTCTGTGTGGAATTAGCCTCTCTTCTGGGGTAGTAAAAAGGCTTATATAGGAACAGCTTGGAAGACAGGGGCTTCAGTCTGTTTCTAGGTTCCAGTCTAGGAGGAGGGAGAGTGAGCTTCAGCGAGTGAGGAATGTTTGAGAAAATACAGTTTAGTCTGTGCTGTGGGTGTCACAGATGCTGCACACACAGACTGCGTGGTAGTTTGTTTGCCAGGCTCAGTGAGGTTGAAGTGTACTTCTGAGCAACAGGGTTGATTTTCTGAACAAGGGCTTACTGTTACCCCCTGGAAGATGGGCATTGCCTGACAAGATAGCAGCTTATCTTCTCCCCACAGCTGAGAGGCAGGGGTCTAGATGTCACAGGTAGAGTCCCGAGTACCAGTGCTGCTTGAGATTTTGGCAGCACGGGGGTAATTGAGTCCAATACTTCATAGTGCTTCATGGGTAATGAAAATAGTTGATGAGAAGATCTAGCGACTTGTGTAAGTAAAGCCAAAAGAATACCAACCTGGAAGGAGGAGGACTGTGCAGTCTTCCCTGAGAGGGGACCCACGTGAAAGAGCAAGGGTCCCAGAGGGTGTCCAGAAGGTAAAGATGGACCACTCAAAAGGTGAGAAAACTATGGTGACAGGCTGGCACCATTGGAATTAAGGGATTAAGGTGATGTGTGTGTGTGTGTGTGTGTGTGTGTGTGTGTGTGTGTGTGTGTGTGTGTGTGTGTGTGTGTCAGAGGTTGTCACAGTATTTTAGAGTTCTAGATTTTTGGCAACAAATGAAATGAAGTTTCATTTATTTCAAAACAGAATTTGGAAATTGTTTCAAAGTTGGTGAAGTATTGTTAGTGCCCTTTCTGAGGAGGAAATCGCATTGAAAAGTCGTTTCAACCAACCTTTTCTTTCTTATCCTTGTCTGCGTCATCACCAAGCAAGATGTCAAACATGGTCTGTACTCTGGAATCAGTGGAGAACTGGACCTTCAGCTGCAAAGAGAAAGAAATCGATGTCACCACGGCAGATCTAGCCACATTCCTCTTGAACACCACACTCATTTTTTTATCAAAAGTGATGGAAATATTTTGGCAACATCAGCTGTCTTACATTTGGAGGTTTCTGACTTCCTGTAAAGGGCTTTTCATTTCTCCATTGTAGTGAGCTTCACAAAATGTGTTTAGTTTACTTGAACATTGAAATGAAGTTTCGCTACGTGCAAAACATATTGTTATGGAGTGACAATAAGTGATCAAGATACTTTTCTTTAGCCTCACATGCTAAGCTGCCCTACCTCCCAAAATATCGCCTTGCAGGACACCTGAGACAAGACTCACCTTCCCCTGAATCTCTGCTCCCAGCCTCCGCAACGTCTCCAGGAAGGTTTTGTTTTTGGGCTCAATCGTGGCACATCTCTGGACATCTTTAAAAGCCTGGTCCAGTTTCCCCAGCTTTTCCAATGCCTGGCATCGCCTGTACAAGGCTTTAATGTCTGAGGCATCGATATCGATAGCTAAGGAGGAATACAGTAGGTTAAAAGCTTCTTAGACATCATGAAGATTCAGGGGCTCTAGTGAGCGTTACAGTATATACAGTTCTTTAGGTCTAATTGGATTCTTTAGTAAATTTAAAACACTGCACAATGCATTTAAAAAACTGCAAAAAACAATGCATTAAAAACTCTGCTACCTCTATGACATTTCCATTGGTCTTGGTCTATAGTAATTAAAGGGCATTTGAAAACCACCATATTAATAACTTAAAAGCAGGCTTTGATTAATGATTTTCTTTCACTCATGAAGATATGATGTGAAAATAGCTTTCAAAACTTGAAACTATTTCAGTCACACCATCGACATTTAAAATTACAGTATGTGTCTTAAACTTTTGCTTTGTGAGCACATTGTTTACGTACTAAGGAGGTGATTCTGCACCTTAATGAATTCTTTTTTAGCATTGCATTTCAGTCTCATTGTCAAACTTGATGCATTATACTTTTCACAATACTTACAGCTGTGATTCAAAACTCACAAAGGCTGTGTCAGTTATTTCAATTATTCTCTACATCAAATCTTACCTCTTGATGCATCAGATGCTGCCTGTGCATAATGCTCCTAAAATGAAAAGAGATTTGTCACAAAGTAAATATGATGAGAATAACAGTTATCAACAGGAAATGAGTACAATGACAAAGTCCCCAATAATGCCCCAGATATTTAACATTTTCATACAATACCTAGCTGACCTCTCTCAGCAGAGCTTTGCAACACATGAAACAATTAACTGCTCTGCCAATGAAAGGCCTTTAATTAACTAAATGAAAATAATTTAATTTAAATCTTACCTTTTTTAAGTAACAGGCTGCTCTGTTCCTGTAGAGAATTGCCAGAACTTTTTTGTCCTTACAAACCTTAATGGCCATTGTGTAGCATTCAGCAGCTTTGTCATATTCATTGGCCTGGAAGTGCTTGTTGCCTTCGTCTTTTAACTGGATTGGATCTCCCATCTACAGTACAAGAAAAGGGAAGTGTTCAGATCCTGTCTTGTTCCATATAAAAATAAATTGAGAATGAAAAATGAAAAAAAACATTGGATAATTCTTATCACATTTGTTTGCATTCTTTATCCCAGTTGATAACAATAGGTGACAACTGCACTATATTTGAATTGAACAACCTTAAGCAGAAAAAAACACACTGATGTGCATGTACTGTGACTAGTTTCTAGTTTCTTCATGAGCAGACACAGATCTTGGTCAAGCAAAAAGCAAGTGGAGTAGTGAAATGCACTATGTAAAAACTGATTACAGGGTGCACTGATCCAACTGATACAACTGATTTTCCACAATGATTTTTTGACAATGATGTTGTCTTTTATTAATGATTTTTGCTTCAAAACCTAGATATTTGAGAGTCTTCTAGGATTAAGCCACATCTTCTTTAAAGGATTGGGTACATGTTAAGGAGATTAATTTAATACACAATTCCACATCTTCAAATACCAGAAGCAAAACACAGACATAACTTTCCTACTGAATGCAAAAAAGATATTGCAGCAAATGAGGTGTATGCTTAATTATTTGAACAAACCTTTTCTGTTTTACATTAATTTAATATTTGCGTTTCTGAGTTCAAGACACATAAATGTAAGACATGGATTAGGCTATAGCATTTCACAATTATAAAATCCTTAAATTAAAAAATTGGATTTAGTTATTGTTATTTCACATGAATTAATATAGAAAACACACAGAAAATCAAAGAATAATTATTAGATGGTTTCTATGATGATTTACTGTACATGGATCAAAACAACAAAAATCAGAAAACATTTCACTTTAATTGCCAATGCAAATCTTTTGAACATTAACTTGGTAACGATTCCAACAAAAGGCAATTCCAGGACTTTTAAAAAGCATTTCCTTACCTTTTCTCACCAACTAGTAAGCCAAAGTAAGACCAGCTATTAGGAAGACAGAACTCTTGACCAAATAGCCAAGCACATGTTATCGTAAACTTTAAATCCCTGTGTTCATGCCTTATATGGGCAGTATTCTGAACTCCCAAGTGGCCTATCAGTGACATGTCACTGGCACCTTTGACAGCTCCTAGTGATGGCAAATCAGCTTTCAAAAAGAGTCTTAACTGTAAATCTATGCTTTGTTAAAGAGTAACAGAAATATTACACCATACCTTGTCAACCGAAAATGTGCTTCCCCCTGCTTTACGTAGATTAGTTAGCACTTGTAGTAACTTGCTGTGTCACTAAACACTGTCCCCAAGACTGACCTCCTTGTACCATATATATCTCAATGAAATGGACATCAGCCAGGGAGACAGTACTACCATGTAGACCCCAGGTTGTTAGGCCCAGAGAAACAACCAGGACATGCTTATATTGGTTTATAGAATAAGAAGGAAAAATGTCAAAATACATTTGTTAGGTATGTCAGACGGACAGCTGTACATTTGTAATATAGGAGGGCACTATTTGTTTTAAAACTTTTGCTAAACACTGCACAATCACCCCTTTAAAAAGTGGTCTGACTGTGCCCTGACTATTTAAGGAATATCTGTGACAGCTGAGAATTCTAGAGCAAACGTTTTGGCTGACTTATGAGGGAGAGAGAGCCGTCAACAGCTGTAGGTGTAGCAAAGGCCTAGTAACTTCTAGAAAGTGCTTTCTGTCCAGAGAAAAACTCAGAGTTTGTTCTTATCTTCTGATGTTTTAAAGGCATCGCAGGAAACTACCTAATGGAATGCATTTGACATGACCTGTGTTGTTCATGTTTGAAGGGGACTGAAAAGGACATTCATGCACAACAGATGTGCCATTCATGCACAACACAATCAAATATATTAGATTGTTAGGAAAAACTGAATTACAGACTTTGCAGTGTTTCATATTATTTTTGAAAATAAAAATAACACCATCTGTAGGCATGAACATGCATTTTTTTAAAATATTAATTGTTTTACCTGGAGATCCTAGAATCATAAGTGTAGACACCTTGTAATTATTTTTTTAATACAGAAAAGCCTCAGTAAATTCGCAAGACATTAAATTCTTCAATGACTTTGTGATGTGGAAGTTTTCAGTTTAATCATGATTATGATTTTCCATGAGACTTTTAATACCTCTAATGCCTATGGTTCTGTTAACAGAGAATAAAAACAGGCAAATGTGATCGCAACTTGACGTACAGTAAGTAGGGTTTTCACAGTATTAACATCAGCTTAGAATAAGATCCCATCTTGTTTTTCCTTAGAAGGTAAATTTATCTCTGCAAAGCTACTAAGAAATTAAGGAATAAATAAAAAAATGTTTCTTATTAACTAACATACTAAAATCTTATAGAACATATAGTGGAATAAATATCTTTGTTAGATGTGTTTTTATAATAATAATAATAATAATAATAATAATAATAATAATAATAATAATAATTGCTTACACTTATATAAGTAAGATGTAAGATGTGTTTTTGTTAATAATAACTGTATGATCTCACACAACAGTGAGGACTACCAAACCATATGGCCTATAAACCATATATAAACAATCTTACAAGTATTTCTAGAGACATTCCAAGAGTAAACATTTGCTTAGTTGTAAAAAGGATGTTTCAATTAATTTCATTTGAAGATTTCATCTTTAAAAACGGATAAATAGTGTAATTTGAAGAGCAATCCACTAGATGGGGGTACGAACTTCTTTTTGCACTGAAGTATTTTAATAATCTTGACGGAGGCGATAGAAAAAGCAGTAAAGCCAAAAATTCCAACCACAGCCATTGACCCAAAACACGCCCGTATTTCTGTTGTCAACACATGTCTTCGTGACCTAATTTGTATCATTCTGTAGTCCTGTTTAACACTTGGATTTATGATGAACCACTCCTTTCTTTAGCTTTAGCTTTCACGAATACATCAGAGGAGAAATGATGAGAGCCATGAGGACGACAAAGCATCGTGTTAATGTAAATATTCCTTGACTATTAGAGCTCTAGAATGATTATGTATTTTATATGATTGTAGTATTCATGGGATATGTTACTGAAATTTTATTTATCCTGACCCTATTGTTGGTAATGGTTTTCATGAGGTACTGTTGTGTTGGACTCTGCCATTAAACACATTTTCCCCAGGGAACAATCAAAATGTTTGAATTCAATCCATCCAAGACACCAGCAAAGATTTAACATTCATTCAGTATTTTCTTTTTAGAAATTAATAAAGCAATATAGCAACTGTAACTGGTCAGTGAACTCTAGATCTCGTGCAAGTTTACGGTAGTTTAATAACAACGCACTCCAGCCGGAAAACAGATTTAAGCGGGGGAGAGTGTAACGCTTACGGCCGACAAGCAGTGTTTGTAAGAGCCGGCGTACCAGAGCGGGTGACGTCACCGCCCTTCCCTGTGATAGCAGGACCACAGCTACTGGGCTGTGGAGAGATCTCTCTTTAGCTCACGGGGCTAGGTCGCTGCAGAGAGACGCGGAAGTCCCGGGTTCGAGCCACCTATACTTTGGGCCGACCAGATGCGGCAAGGGCGCCCGCCTGAGCCCCCGTAGCGTTACAATATCGTTTCGGTGTCAGTGACGAGGGAGTGTCCAGGCGATACGTGACATTCAAATTGCGTGCGTTATCGAAAGCCAGATAACTGCAGAACAAATATGTAGTTATGTTTCAATAGTTCCTGCAGTTCTTTACAGAGATCAGCGCTCAGTTCAATGGCTTTCCTTTCGTTCTTTCCTAGACTACCGCTGTTCTAAATTTCTCGTGTTCTGCAACGTATCTTTTCTGTAGACTGTGAACTTACTAAGCCACTCATCTAAACTTCCAGCTGCTAAACACCACTATTAATTTAATTGTTGGATAACAGGGTCTTTACGTTCAATACATAACTCTTTAAATCTATTTTAAAATATTGAATAGATTTATAAAGACGCCAGAATAATCTGGATTATAATGATTATTCATTTACTTTTGTCGGATATCGTTATGGAAGTGAAGTTTCAGTTATATAGTGTTAGTTAATGAAAAGCTAATGGAAGGCTAATAATAGAACATAGGAGACATTATTACAATTCGCATAATTAAAAAAACAGAATTTTTGAAAATATAAAAATGATTATTCTTAAAGGATGAAAAATGTAATGCTACTACAGTACATGCACGGTGACTGAGGAGAGCAGAAATCAAAATGCAGTCTTCAGAAAGCAATGGAAGGTTTCCTGGACTCCGCAGTCACGATGTCTAATAGCGTCTGATTCCAGTAAAGCGTCTCTAAGCACAGGAGGCCTGGACGCAAACCAGTAACCAGTTACTGATAACCAGCTGGCCAACTGGAAGGGCGTAGGCACACAAAAGAGATGAGAAACTAAGAAGAACCAAGAAGATAAAGTGGGCCGTGCAGTCTTCTAGGAAACCTGAAAGAAGACAGGCAGCCATCTGAGGCTCAGAATGGGAGAGTATAATGGCTGGGTGTAGCAGGAACTGAGAGCAGATGAGATTCCAAGTTCAGCTGAGATGTAAGGACTGTGAAAACCCCACCTATGTCAATGTGTGATCACATTTCCCTGTTTTTGTTCTCCGTCAGAGAACTTTGTGGCCACAGAATGTCCAAACCAATATATCTGCATGGTGCTCATACTCCTCCACATCCGCAGGTTGAATTCTCCAGATGGTTAAACTCACTGCTTGGCTGCTGACACCACAAGGCACAGGTTGTAACAGTTGTTAACAGGGGGTCAACCTCCGTGTCCGGGCCTAATGCCATCTTTGATTTGCTCAGCCTGGTCTATCTAAAACTCCTCATTAGCTGAATTGAGGAAGTGCGTTCATTTGTCTGCATCATCTGCTGTGAAGCGATATTCTTGGTAGATAATGGCTGCTGTGTGTCTCTGCACTGGGTGCTGCATTTCAGGAGCGCATGAAATGGGTGCTCTCCTATATGTAAAGCGGCTTTGGGATGAAAATTCCTGTATCAAAGCAAAGTTTTATGATCATTGAATGAATATATTTGAACTTTTCCATAGTACAAACATTGCCTAATCAATACACATAAATACATGGGGCCCACTACTGAGGCAACCAATCAAACAAACCACCCGAACGTCATGGAAATTGCCCTCGCTTCTTGTGATCCCTTACAAACGAAGACTGACAGTACGTACTGTACAGTGCCCTGTTTACTGCATCAGCCAGGTCTCAGGTGTAGCTGAGCCACCGGCAGCCTGCAGACAGCCGCCGCCTCTGCTCGTCCTATCTCGCACATCCGCCTATGTGCGCTGAGCTGGGCTCTGGGGAGGTAAGCACAGAGAGGGGCTGGAGTGCGCGCAAAGAGGCGGAGACTTGTTTCTCTCTCGGACTGTGAGGGTTGCAGAGCGAGCGGCACCGTTCGCGGACATACGGCGAGCAGGGAACCGGGCAGGTACGTCGCGTTGTCTAGCGAGGTGTGCATGTCTATCCCTGGAATAATATCGACCTGTGAAATCAGAAGGATTGCTGGTTGCCGAAATAAAGACTTGTATGGGCCAGAGCGATCAGAATACATAAGGTAAGAATTTGCATTTATTGTGTTGTCGTCAAAAACATGCATTCTTTTCCTTCCTGACCCACCTGTGTAATGTAAATGAGGAGCTGCGAGAAGTTATCATATCGGTGCAGTTCTAGGTGTGCCTCGCCACTTTCAGGACAGCTGGTGAGCGGTGCGAACGGGCTAGCCCTGAATTGTTGTGTTTATATTTCACTGGGAGTGTTAGACTGAATATTGTTCATTACAAAGGAAGCAGATTTCTACCGTTTGAGATGCAGTCCTTGCGTCGGTATACTGTTATTGCAGAGGGCTGTAAACTCAACAGACTGAAATTCACAGGAAACGACACTGTCTCCTTAAAAGAAAGTACTCTGCTTTTATAACCGCTTTGTGAACTGTTGCCGAAAATATTGCGACTTTCGGTTATTCCGTGAAGAAAAGTATACATTCCATATTGCAGAAGACGTGATTCCTAGTATTTCTTCCGAATTCGTTGAGGTCAACTAAAAAACGCATTTGCTTATGACCCTGATTGTAATTATCATAATTCAGCTGTAGAATTGTCTCAGTAACTTGTTTCAATGATATGTTGTGCTTATATACATTATATAGATGTCATAACAGAAGAACAGGTATTAAGTGCTGTAAAGGGAGGTGACAGTAGGAGGAAACAGAATTGTTTTCTTCTGATCGGTTCTGGCTGGTTACGTTTTAAATATATGTGGACTTCAAACCAAAGTTCATAAACAGCATTTACCCCAGCACAGTAAGTCTCGTCCTTCCTAGCCTGTTTAGGTTTTGAGGAGAAATAATGAAGAAAACAAAAGCAGTTAGTTATGTAAATACGTATTATATATAGTATTCATGTACCTCGGTAGATTCCTGTTCGAGATCTATTGAATGTGTTTTCAAAATATTCCAAACAATTTTGTTCCATTTAGCAAAAACTATGAAATCATGGTACTTAAATTTGTGATGGATGTTGTACAGAATAGCTTTCTTTCTTCGAAGTAGGTTTCACTGCTGATCAGACATAATTCCTTTTCTGGAAAATGTTTGAGTCTACTAAAATCTAAAATGCTGGAAATGTAAACAAAACATCAACAGCGAAATGTAAACAGAAGTTATTATGTCACATTCACTGTTTAGACTGTTTCTTAAGGTGTAATCATATTATGTATCAAATCAAGATTTGTGTTTTTCTTGTATGTCATTTATCCATTACTTTATCAAATATATATTGATATAATAATATGAAAAATAGAATTCTTACATTACAAGGTCTTACCTAGAGTGCTAATATAAATTATTATTTGCATATATATATATTAATCTGTACAACATTGACATAGAACATATTTTATATATTTTAATGTATATGGAAATATACTGTATAGATAGATTTAGTGTCAAATTAACTCGGACCTTTGGATAGTGTTTTTACAACTTTATCCATTTCATTACTGCAGAAAAAGCAAGACGTTTTTCGAATATTATTTGTGATGGTATTGTTTGAAATTCTGTTGTTTAATGTGGTTTGTATAGAGTATTACAGTACATTTTTTACGGAAACATTGTATTTTTTAATCAAGTTTAGGGTTTGAAGTGTTTTGCATCTGTAATTTGCATATACTCTACTGTGCAGCACATATTGACCTGTGTTCACTGCAGTGTTTCAGAAAAATTTAGTTTAAAACAATTGGTTATACTGGTTAGAAAGTAACTTTGACTTTTCCTTGTCAACATTACTGTTATTTCTGAATGTAGTGAATTTATTCTGAATGAAACAACAAAAAGTGCAATTCAGTCTGAGAAGAGGCATTACTTTACACAAATGGCTGTGGGAGTATGGAACCACCAAGCCATGTAGTTAAAGCCGATAGCCTGGTTTCTCACAAAAAACAGACTAGCTGAACCAGGATGGCTTCCTCTTGTTGACTGCTATTCTCATGTTCTTCAATACAGTAAGATGATGATATTAGCCAGCAGCCATATCACTCTGCATCTCACAGCTGCCAGCCCACTGAAGCTAGGCAGGTGTGAGCCTGGTCAGTACCTGGATGGGAGACCTCCTGGGAAAAAATAAGGTTGCTGCTGGAAGAGGTGTTAGCGGGGCCAGCAGGGGGCGCTCACCCTGCGGTCCATGTGGGTCCTAATGCCCCAGTATAGTGACGGGGACACTATACTGTAAACAGGTGCCGTCCTTCAGATGAGACGTAAAACCGAGGTCCTGACTGTCTGTGGTCATTAAAAATCCCAGGGGCGTTTCTCAAAAAGAGTAGGGGTGTAACCCCGCCGTCCTGGCCAAATTTCCCATTGGCCCTTACCAATCATGGCCTCCTATAATCCCCATCTATGAATTGGCTTCTGCACTCTGATCTCCTCCCTACTGATAGCTGGTGTGTGATGAGCGTACTGGTGCACTATGGCTGCCGTCGCATCATCCAGGTGGGGCTGCACATTGGTGGTGGAGGAGGGGAGTCCCCATTATCTGTAAAGCACTTTGAGTGGAGTGTCCAGAAAATGCTATATAAGTATAAGCAATTATTATTATTAAGAGCCATACTGTCTCAGCTCATTGTGTTTTTATATTTCTGAACGTTCAGAGTTTGTTAATGTTTAGGCCTGAAATGGAATTTCTTTGTGCTTAAGTATAAAGAGTCATAGATGTGACAGTATTTTATAGAGACGTGCAGTCTTTTTTTTTTTTCTGGAATCTTCCGGGAGTTCCATTGCAGGTCATCTGTGATTTAAATTTTCTGTCAGTTGTTCATCCAAGTTTATCCTTTTTAGTTAAATGGAAACAGGGTCAAAGTCATACCCCATTCATCAGTCTGAAGTGATCTCTTGTTTTTAAAATCATAAGAACGGTCCCAATAACAACAGGAGCCTTTTTTGTTCTGTCATAGTTCATCCAGCTACAGTGGGAGTTGGCAAACTCCCACTGAATTAGCTGAAGCATGGACATATAACACCTGCCAAGTGAAAATTTCCATGCTTGAACCAACTTCTGCTACATTGTCTGAAATGACGTGTGGTGTCGGCTTCAGAAGAAGGATAGCCGCGATAAAGACAAACCTGTCTGTAATGAGAATCAGCAGCAAAGCAGAACTGACTTTCAAAGTTTGCTGTTTGCTGTTCACGTTTGCTGTTTAAAGTTGCCTCCTGAAGTACAGTCAAGGAGACGAAGCAAAATGCAGTTATCAGTATCTGGTAAGGACGGCCTCTGATCTTCATCTAAGTCATCATAATAAATACAGTCTTATTTAACAAACAACAGACAACATTTTACACTGTCATATCTTTGTTGAACTGGTTTAAACAATCAAGGTCATTGATGGAGAAAGTATGTGAACCCTTATATTTAGTAACTAGTGAACCTCCTTTATGGGCAAAAACCTCAACCAAACTCTTTCTGTATCTGCTGATCAGACCTGTGCAGTGGTTAGGAGGTATTTTGGCCAATTCCTCTATACAAAACTGTTTCAGTTCATGTATATGTTTGGGATGTCTTGCTTGAACAGCATGCTTCAGATCACACCACAGCATCGCAATGGGATTGAGGTCAGGACTATGACTTGGCCATTCTAAAATACAGAATTTCTCCTGTTTGAGCCACTCTGTTGTTGATTTACTCCTGTGTTTTGGATCATTTTCATGTCGCATGACCCAACTTCTTTTGGGTTTCAGATCACAGACAGACGCCCTGACATTCTGCTGTAGAATTTCCTGATACAACTTAGAATTCATTGGTCCCTCAATGATTGCAAACTGTCCAGGCCCTGAGGCAGCAAAGCAGCCCCATATCATTATACTTCCTCCACCATGCTTCACAGCTGGGATAAGGTTTTGGTGGTAGTGTGCAGTGTTTTGTTTTCTCCAAACATTTTTTTATATGGCTGGGCAGGTCAAACCCACACCTGAATTCACTGGAACACCTGACTCATTGATTGGAATACCTGACTCCAGTTACCCTCTTTTCTAGATAATCGTAGAGATTCACATACTTTCTCCATCAATGACCTTTATTGTTTAAACCATTTGTTCAATAAAGATATGGCAATGACAAATATTGTGTGTGTTGTTTGTTAAATAAGACTGTATTTATTATTATGACTTAGATGAAGATTAGATCACATTTTAAGAGACACTCATGCAGAAATCCAGATAATTCCAAAGGGTTCACAAACTTTTTTTCACAACTGTACAAAAGGGTTTCTGGTTTAACAAAAGACCACATGTAGAGTGAAGAATACATAGTTAAACATCAGCAATTTTCAATAATGTTCAAGATACTACTCTGAACAGCAGAAGGGCTTTTCAAAATTAAGTCATAACTGAAGAGTTAATTGAGTTAAAAGTAGGAATGAACATTGAAAACAGTGTTTGGGGTTTTGAAATAATATCGATTTAGAGAAATTAGACAGTCTTTAGAAATAAAATGTTGTTTTAAGCATACATGGTAATACAATCTCTAAATTCCATCAGAGAATGTAAGTAGGTAAAGGGGAAGTTGTTGACTTCAAGCAGGATCATCCACTTTCCGTGTCAGATGTGAGAAATACTTCTGCGCTTGTTAAGGTAAAAGTTGAAGTTTATAGCATTATCAGATTTATGCACACAGAAGAGTAACTTCCCAGTATCACTGGTTAGACAAAGGCATGCACCTGTGCTTTTGAATAATTTTCTTTGTGAAATTCCCTTTACGAACTCTTCCTCCATCATGAAACCCAGCAACAGTCATAAATAGTGGAAACAATCAGGTTACCCAACATTTTTAAAATTTCTGACATACTGTAGCTATATGAGTTTATCAGACAAAATGTGTTCCTTAAGAATCTATTAACCCAAAGGTTTTTTGGGTTAATAGATTCAGCTTCTTCTTAATTCAATCACTCTGTTTCAAGGTGGTCAAAAGTCAAATCTGAGATAATTCTCAATAGTAATTCATTCAATCTACAGGTCATCAAAATTGATTTTTAAATGAAATAGTCAGGACAGCATGGTGACGCAGTGCTTAGCATTGCTGCTTCACAGCTCTAGGGCCCTGGGTCCAATTCCGGATCAGGAGTGCTATCTGTGTGGAGTTTGTATGTTCACCCTAAGTTTGTGTGGGATTCCTCTGGATGTTCCAGTTTCCTCCCGCATTTAAATTACCAAAGACATACTGGTTGGTTAATTGCCTTCTGGAAAATTGGCCTTGGTGTTGGTGTGAGCTTTTCTGTGTTTGTGTTTGTGTGTCTGCCCTGCGATGGACTGGTGTACCCTGCCTTGTGCTGTTGCATGCAGGGATAGGCTCTGGCTTCCCAGCAACCCTAAACTGGAAGAAGTGGTTAGAAAATGGATGGATGGATTAAATAGTCAAGCAGTTGCCAACAAAATGACATCAAACTCTTATCAGCAGCTGCAAGTAGATGCTGAGCTGTATAGCTTACAGTAGCAATTCGAGTGTCATATTTATTTAAGCCTGAAAATGCTGTATAACATCTGAAGTGTTGGTCCAATTAAGCTGCAGTTTGAAACTGGACTTTCTCCATATTAAATGCCAGGGTTGTTATATTAAATGCTAACAAGATGTAGTTTGTGTGGTGTCCTGATTTATCTTTACAAGTGGGTAGTGACATTTATGGGAGCAAAAGCAGATAGAGCTCAAATACAGCTCAGTAAGGAAAAAACAGTTTACAAAGATAGTATATCATCACTGTTGCCTTCATGGTAGAAATTCCAAAAGGGAATATGCATTGCTAAGGTTTCTCATCAAACTAACCACTTTAACCATCACAACATTAATAGTGTTGATAATCTTCCACACAACTGTAATGGTGCATCACCATTTATTTTGGTCTGTTCAGCCCCAATGATCTCCCATAGAAAAGTTATACAGGTTACAATATTCAATATTCATCGTTCTTGTGGCAGGCTCATCTCCATATCGCTTTTAGGGGGGTTCAGGTCATTTGCTTCTGCGTCAAGGCCTTTGTGGCACACTGGAAGAACTGCCTACATTCTCCCCCATATTTCTTTCGGACTCTGCGCCTTTCCCAGTGTTTTTGATGGGCTATGTGCTTAAAGCGAAGACTCGAAGGTGCATCTCCCCCCCATCAAGCCAGGTTCTTGAAAGCTCCTCTGTGCTTTTTAGATTTTCACAGAGAAGATGGAATTATTTTAGATGTAATGGAAATCAACAACACATAAGAGAGATGTGCGGGAAACAAGCAGCCTTGAACTTCCGTAGCATCCATTTTTCTGCTTTTTCAGAGGTGTTTTTCTTCCTTGGCGAAAATGGGTTTGGATAACTCCCAATTTTTCCTGTATTTGCTCTGCCGTGCAAAATAGAATTTTCTCAGCAGTTCTCTCTCAGAATATGCTTTCCTGTGGTGTGTAATTATACATACATGACTATTTATTTCCCTTCATGTGAGCTGTGGTGACCAAATAAAAATAAAATAAGCAATTAATGCAAAAGTAAGATCCATTTGATCACTACTACTGATGACAGTTTTTCACCGATATTGAATTTCCTTTGTAATCAGTACACGCTAAACAAAGGGGTTTCCAAACATTTTGTGTCAAGAAAGCTATAATAAAGGCCGCCTATCCTACTAAAACACTTTCTAATGTTCCATAACTGAGATGATCTACAAATGAGCTCAAATTTAAATGAAATAAATTACAAAAATGACTGGAGAGTGACATATTGTGCTCACCACTTCAGACTAATCTGTCTCTTTTGCTGAAGTTCATTGAAGCGTTTTAGCTTTTAAGAAAATTGTTTCCCAGATGATTTATAACGAGTTATAATATACAGTACCTTCCCCGCAACCCTGAATAGGATGAAGAGGTCAGAAACTGGATGGGTTATATACGTTTTGCCAGTTCTGAAAATATTAGTCATGTGCAATATAACTGAGATAGATTTTTGGAATCTGTTATATTCTGCAATTTATGTGCGAAATGATATTACACAGGCCAAAGTGTTTTACTAGTACACGGGCTTTTATTGTAGTTTTTTAGATCTAGTTCTCATTCTAAAATACAAACTAAAATAACTTTGTGCCATGTTTTAAGATATTAATAGAAGAGCTGGAACACAGTGTTCCCTTTAGGATTATCTAAGAGGAAAATGTAGAGCTGTACTATAACACATGTCCCTGAGAAGAGTTGTAGTTTAATTACCTCAGTGACAATAATTGAAAGATTTATCAGAAAGATTTTTTCATTTTGCTTTGAATGATTACAAGTGAGAAGATATTACTTGATCCATCTTAAATCACTTGGTGGTTAGCAAATAATTAAGAGTAAACTCCAACCATTTCTTCAAGGAAAATACGGTATCCACTTCAATATGACTGGGTAACTTGCTCCATACTCCCACAACTCTTTGTGAAAAGATGAGCACTTAACCTTACTTTCTACACGTGAGCTCTGGTCTGTGTTTCACTGTTGGTTTTCACAAAATACTTTGTGCTGCCTTTGCCAATACCTTTGAGGAATTTGACTATGCCTCTCCTAGTTTTCTGTGTAATAAGACACTCCCTTAACCCCTGTCTCTGTCACTCTGCTTTGGAATGTGGTGATTAAAACTACACACAACAATCTAAATGAGGTCTTAATTGTCTCATTTTAATGTCATATCCCTTGCGTAAATTATATGATAGATGTGAGAATCTTAATATTGTTTGCCTTTTTGTTGCTTCCCTACATTGCCTAAAGGAGACAAATAACGTGCCAATGTGTGAGCACCTAAATATTTAAAACAGTGAACTACTGTAGGAATCAGAGAGTACAAGTGGAAACTACAGAGAAGTGCATTAAAAACTGAGAACAAAAAACACAATGGATTTTAAACAATGGATTTATGGGTATGTGCAATAAGAGACCCAGCCAAAGCAGTCAAGCTAATATTGTTGATAAAATGACAGGTTGAGATCCTTGGATCAGTTAGCTGCTAGCACCCAAAATGAACTAGCTAAACTGAATCTATATTTTCTGTTATCTTTCCTACGCTCCTACAGTATATCTTCTGCCTGGTGCTTGAAGATGTTTACTAATGCAGTAAATCTCCAGATTGCATTTTTCTAATGTGTGTGTCAAAACAAAAAGTAGACAGATGATGTGCTAGACATCTGGTATAGTTATTTACCTGCTCATATTTTAGACTAAGACCGGAGTAGAAAACACTGTAGATTATTCAAAGGGAAATCAAGAAGATGGACACTGTGTTTGAGCAATGTTTTCTAAGCTTTATTGACACATCTTCCAGCATTATTTTGGGTGTCATTCTTAGTTGTGTGATGGTTTTTATAAATTCGTTTTAATAAAAAAGGATAGCACTTCATCTGTGTCTTGCCTTGACCCACACATCAGACAAAAGCAATTCTCTTTGGGAACCACAGAGCTACAGCATTATCAAACATCAATTAATATGCGAGAGAGAAGCATGATTCATGCGATGACAGTAGAGAAAATACTTCCCAGTGAATGTTATGCTGGGCGTAGATGAAACGAGGACGTTCTTTTAGAATCCATTTGTTGAGTTTGTGAGGTTTTAGAAAGTCTCGCAGAACATTTTTCCGTACGGAACCTCCTTCAGCCTGTCATAAAGCTGGTAACAGGTTACGTGCTCGGAACGTAATGACTGCTCTTTATGTCCTTCCAGAATCCTCAGGCTCACTTGGGGTCTGTTCGCAATGCAATATCGTTATCATTCCAGAATGTATTCTTGTCATTGTCTATTGATTTTTATTGTTCTTAAAGAAAGAGGAGTTCTGTGCATGGAAGTAGATCATCAGATTCAGGAAAGACTTTTCCTTCAATAAAAGTTTTAGGTGCAGGTTTCGTGCATTGCATCTTCATCTGTAACAATCAGGCACAAGCAATGGGGTCTGTGTATATTCTGTTTCAAATTATTGTATGAGAAAGTGTTAAAATTCTTGTCAGAAGAAAACACAAATGGATGTTTCAATGCCCTCACACCTGTGCTATTTTGGTTGCACTTTGCCCACTTACCGATGTTGCTTTGGGCTTTATAACATGGCACATCCCTTTCTTAGGCAGACAATTACAGACTAACCTGAACTTACTGAAATAATTGAACTACGCAGAGATCTGGAACAAGCCAGTAGCTGATTGCTTTCTTCTTTTTAAGATGGAGGTTCAGTTACAGTAGACATGGAACGTGTGCAAAATGTGCTACTATGTGTTAAGTTTATCAATGATATGCTTAAAAGAGAAGAAACACAACAGGATGTGAAACTGTTCCATTAAACTCTCTACAATCCTGTCCTGCACCACATCACAATATTTTGCACTAAGCATTTTAGCACAGTGTAAAAGAAGGGTGTATCGGTGTAAACATACCCTGGTAGACAATCTGGGTAGACAGTGTCTGTCCAGTTAGTGCTTAGTGCCTACCCACCCAAATAAGGCTGAGGGCAAGTTTGCCTTGAGCACTGCACAAGGGATGCCTTTTTCTTGAATCTACAGTCTGGTTGAAACTCTTATGTTTGCATTTCCTATTGAGAAGCGTAATTAAGTTTTATTTAAATGATCAGATACTGCTCATCCTTCCTTCCTAGTTGTATCCAGGTGGTCTCACTACAATGTATGTACATCTATGCATCAATTTTTAATGAGAGTGATAGTTTTGATGGGAAGTACCTGTGCTTCATTTCCAGAAAAAAAATATTTACATATTCTGTCAAACTGTTAACGGGCATTTGAATCCATAACATGGGTCATGTGAAATACTGTATCCATTCTGGAAGTTCATGAGGGGAATAAGCCGTAAGAAATTTCCTGATTCACAGATTTGCTTCTCATTAAAGCAAAGGTCATGCTGGTTAAAATAGGAAAACATAAGCTACGAAGTAACAGCTAGTAGTGTTTTTTGTAGATGCAGGCTGTCAGACACGTGTTAAAGATTATACCTGAATTACTGTAACACAAGAAAGGGTTAATTTCAAACATGGTAAGAGGGGAAGAGCTATCTTAATATTGTTCTTTCATCACACCTTTAGTTTTGGACAAACTATTTTTGTATCATTTGCTATAGAAATTGTATTATCCAACCACTTAAAATCAATATACATAATAAAAATCAGGTTTAGAGCTTCAGACATATAGAAATTAAATGTAAACCTCTGTAGTTATGCTAGAGGAGTTTATTTCCTGTTCGATCTAAAAAGAGAACAGTAGTTCAACTAAAGATGTGGTAGTGCAATATTTACAAAGAGAGTGAAATTATTTTTAAAAAATTAATCTGAAAGAAAGGGCATATTGGAAACAATGGCTTTAGGCTGAAAACTGGTAAAATAATGGTCGTTACCGTTGACACAAATTAATATTTAAGCACCAGTCTTTAAAATGAAACTGTTTTTCCCCAAAAAATAATACTATGCCTTTCAGACTCTGGCAAATAAAAGTGAAGTTCTGTATACCCTAAACCCACCTGACAATTGTTCTGGGTGATAGAGGCTGCTCAGAATAGGAATGCACTGCTGAGAGATGTGTTGTAGAGCTGGAAAAAGAGCTGGGATAGCATAAATCCTTTGTTTATTCCACACAAGTCTGGCTAATGGAATGAGACAACAGAGCTGGTTTGGAGCAGGACTCAGGAATACAGTAAAAATGTGCCAAGCAGTGGAATATGTGCTCAGAAAGTACCGTGTGACAGGTATGTATATTTACGGGCTTTTGTATGGTATACTATCCTGTCATATACTGTAGTATAAATAAGGAAAGGCTTGTGGTTTTTTGTTATACCACATCAGAACATAAGTATAACATTGTATAGTTAAAAATTGAGATTTAAAATGTACAGTTCAAAAATACTTATTCAGCTTTACTTTAGAATCAAAGTACTGCTGAAGTTGATATTATTTCAGAAACACAGCCTGTGAAGGAATGGCTTTTTAGAAAAAAAATGGATTGGGATAAAATAAATATGGAGTCAGAGGAGAAAAGAATTGGTAGGCTTCAAAAATGTAATGCTGAAAGCGCAAAACAGATTCATCCCTAAGGTAAGCAAAGCCTAGTTTAGAAATCTATGTTCTAGATGGCTGGATCAATTTAGAAAAATATAAAGAGTACGATACAGCATTACAGAATCGTCAAGCACTGTTTCAGTATGAATGCTGTGAAAACTGTGCAGTTTCAATTCCAAATTCACATTCGGCAGTGCTCCTGCCCCAAATGGAAAAACACACAAATACACAAAGGCCTGAGTTAGTTTGAAAAGTATGTGGGAGAAGAAATGAAACAAAGCTTTCCATTGGGTGTCTGGTTATTTGCTTTCACAGAGGGAGTCAGCAGAGCCTAATGGCTTTGGTAGATAGGATCTCAAGATTTGCTTGTCACCCATGGCAACCATTGTTTTAAAAACCACTTAACTGTACTTGAGATTATGAGCTTGCTTATTTCTTTTAAGCACATAGAGATTATGTTTATTCAGACCGAACATCAGACGAGATTGATTTGACATTGTAGTAGAAGGCAAGGTTGGTTTCTTTTGTTTTCCTCCTTTATTTGTTGCCTTACGGGCAACCAGGAAGGCTTCACGCAGTCTTACTTTTTGCAGTGCAGTGCATCTCTACATCAAATCAAAAGCATCCCAAGTTTCCACTTCAGGTTTTGATCCCTGCGGTGTGTCAGTTGATGTGCTGTGATGGCATAGATTAGTATTTGGTTTTCAGATGAAACTCTGAGCCCATTGTTTTCATAAGATTGTTGAACCTGGAACAGGTTCGTCATTCTTACTTGTGTCCAGTTTTTGATCAAGCCTTTGATAAAAAATTCTGTTTTATCAACTGTCTGTTCTATTGAAATCCTCCCCTTCTTTTGGGAATACTTATGGAATGACATTTTCCTTTTTTATTTAAGGCATTTATTTGAGCGTAACTAGAGGGGAATCTTCCTTTCTTTAATCTTTCCAAATGATCTCTTGTTTATGGGAAATCACTTTTAACTACTGAAACACCTCCATGCCTTTAATATTGCAGTCTACATATTTCACAGTGCAGGCCTACCTGACCTTTTTTGGCAGTGGTTTCCAAATCACGCTTGGTGATAATTAAAGCAACAGCAGTAAAAATAGAGGCTGTGAGAGAGGTGGGTGGGAAGCTCTGATCTGGATATCATTCTCATTCAGTGCTTTGAAAATGCATGATATTTTTCAGAAACCCTGAGCCACAGGGAGGCTGGAGGAAAAGACATGCTGTTTTGCCTTTTTTTTCCGAAGCTAAATGATCATGGCTGATGTGTACTTTTCAGCTTCATTTGGTCAAATGTTGTTTCTTTCTTCATTGTTTCCTGAAAACGTTTGTCCCTCCTTACCGGCACACTTGCTATCTTAGACATCATATCTTGCGAACCGGAAATTGAAACGAGACAAACCATTAGGTTTGCAGTGGTAGTTGTTTTTGATACGGTGTTGTTATGACTTACCTAGGCTTCCCATGACTAATTATTTTCAGGTTGTTTATGTTATGATTGATCTTGTTGACTACTACTACTAATCTATTTGGCTATCACTCCAATGCAGCTTGTTTTAGCACCCATCTATACAGGTGGATATTTTTCTAGAGCAATCAGGGTGAGGTGTTTTGCGCATACAGCAGTGTCTCAGCTGAGCTCTGAACTCACAACCTTCCCGGTACAAATCCGACCCCTACCCAGTCCGCCACACTGCTCAGTACTAGTTCCAGCTGTACATTAAGGTAGCAGGGGAGGTAGTCTTGGCATTGTTGTTCTGTTTCCTTCAGTGAAGCCACCTGTTGAAAGGTCATGAGCAGTAGTTTGCATGCAAGCTTATTGACGAGAGAGGTTTACATATAAGAACTGTGCACATGGTGCCTGTGTAGGCTGTGGATGTTTCACTCAAGGTGCAGACTAGCAAGCTGGCGATACTGGGAGGTGTGTATGAGACATGGCCTTCACATGTTTAACCGAAGCGCATTGCTAAAAAAACCTATAGAACAGCTTTACTCAACTTGGCATATATTTAACTTCAGTTTCTCAGAGACTTTTTGTAAATTATCTTTTTTTAACGAAACTTAACTCTGTATCATTCACACAAAGATTCCTTTGGACCACATCATGACTTTTTAATTGTTTCCATGTTGCAACTTCAAAAATATTGTTATTTGTATCAAGATGGCATTTAAAGTTGTAATACCACTTATGTAGATGTTTGTTTTAAACTGTTATAGTTATTGATGATATGGTAAATTTGTTTTTGATCTGTGTAACTTTTCTTTCTTTGTGTAAGAATTTTGTATTTGTGGAATAATTCTCTTTAAAAAACAAAGTTTTACCTCTACAATACTCTAAATGTTTTTGTGTTTGACTGTATAATTATAAATCACAGTCTTTTTCCTTGATAAATTAACTTGACTTATTTATTGTGTAAAACTAAACAAAATTGTTTACTACTCTGAAAAATAGGAAAGTAAAATGGAAAAATCAGATATTCTGATGGTAGGCTATACTGTATTTTAGCTAAAGTAATAAAAATTGTGTTAAAACGTTTGTTAGCTTAATGCATTATAGTTTCAAGCAGAAAAGTCTTTCATTCTTATACTCTATGTTTCCACTGTGGTTATATTTTTGTAAAGATCCCCTCTCTTACAGAAAATGAACCAATCACTCAACAAAGGCAAAAGGTTTCTGTGTCTGCCAAGTACCTAACTTGTAAGAGCAAACGCTGTGTGTGGAAAAGTGTTTTTGTGTTAGTGCTGGTCTTTAATAATTCATCTTATCAACATGTGACACAACCATCTGACCCATGGCTCCGTTTGTCTGGATTCTGTTTGGCTTCCTTTTCTATCAATAAAAAAGTCACTTGTGAAAACACATCTATAGACTTGTAACCACATACATTCAAGTTAGAGCAATTCTGATCTGTGCAGACGTGAGCATGGAAGTATAAAGTGTTGTTTGAGATTAATATGTTGCAGTCACCAAGCTTGTGGCAAAATTTTGTATTTATAGAAGTTTGGTTTATTGCACTGTAGATAAAATTGGAGTTTTAAATTACCCTTAAGAAAGTGATTGACCACACACAAAAATTAAGTGACCATTTTGTCTTCTGAACACTTCTTGTGTGAAGGCTACAGTGTGTGCTTTTGCATGTGTGTGCACATTATATTTGCAAGACCCAGTATCAAGGATTTTTTTTATCAGAAAGGGTGATAACCTTTATAAACAAGTGCAATGCTGCTTTCTATGTTGAGATTAAAAAATACACAATAAAAAAAATTGCTTTTCTTTTATTCTGTTTGTGTTAAGTCGTGGGTGGTGCCGTGTTTAGTATTACTGCCTTGCAGCACTGGGGCCCTGGTGTGCAATGTGCTTGGAGTGAGTATGTCCTCATGGGCTACCACTGAGTCCTCTGGTTTGCTTCTGCAGTCCAAAAACATAATGGTAGGTTAGCTGGCTTCTGTGAAAACTGACCCTAGGTGTGAGTGTGAGTTTGTGTGTGTGCGTCCTGCAGTTGACTGCTGTCCCCTCCCTGTGCCCTGTCTCACGCTTGTTGCTTGCCAAGACAGGCTCCAGCTCCCCCACGACCCTGAATTGGAAGTGATTAGAAGAGAGATGGATGGGTTTAGTTATAGCTTTAGAAGCACCAAATGCGGCTGCTTCCCAGACTTGTCTTAGTCATAAGACCTGCTAAATGTCAACAGGAGCTTCTTTGCTCTGCACACCAGCAGTGGCGTAGCAGTACACGCGCAAACAGAGTGAACAAAAGGTCCTTTATTTCTAACCCCTGTCCTCTGTGCAACTACAGCAACATGTCATGTAGGCCATACTGTCTTTACCTTGAGCAAAGTAGTGTAGGGTTAGGGTGTTTGTTCTCTTCAAAGGGCAATTATTCAGCTTCTCTCCAGAGCACCATTTACTGTAGTCGCCTGTTCTGTGAACTGTTCTATGTTTTACAAGTTTAAAGTTCCTAAACTTTAAACTAAAGATTTAGCAGTGTACATTTATGAAAGAGAGGGATTATTGTTTTTTCACTAAAAGATCATTTTGGGAGTTTAGCTGGAGTTTGTTGTAATTTATTGTCATTTTTGTTGTAATTTGTTACATGCTGGAACTAATTTAGAAATACCGGAGAATTTTACACTGGAGAGTAAAATGGAGTGTCTAATGTGCTTAGAGAAACAGAACATCTGGACAAATTTGATAGCTGATAAAGTTTTCACACACAATAACACATACATATTTTAGAACCCTGAACAGTTTTAAAACCATTTTAAATGGACAAATCTGAAGTCATGCCCATTTTCCCTGAAGGAGGTTAAATTGCACCATCTCTGCACCATCTAAGAGCCTTATCTTGAACTCAGTCATGTTGTAGCTGCAGACAGTGGAGCCTGCAGTTTGCCAGAGTGCTCACTCTGCAGCCCAGTGTTTGTGAATACTTACTGATCACTCGTCACAACTACCAGGTGTCACTTCTGTCCCCACTGGTGTCCCCCAGGGCTCTGTCCTTGGTCCACTACTGTTCTCTCTCTTTATTTGTTCTATGGCTTACCTCATCCAATTTGTCATTTCTTACCTACCATCCATGCCTACTTTCATATCTATCTCCTGCTGGATCCCATTGTCTTAAACTCATCCCCTCTGAGGCACACCTACATAGCCCATTCAGAGAAGTCAGAACATGGCCACCCTTCAGTGCCTGTTAGAATTTCATTTGACAGCATGTGTGAGCTCTCTTCTGTATCCTACAGAAACGCTTCTTGTAATACACTAATGTTCTTAATTCTGAAACTTTTAATGGTAATAATTGCATTAGTCTCTGAAACATGGAACGCCTACAAACAGGTTATTGCTTTGTACACAATCTGTATACGGTTTTGTTCTTAGTATTTTACTTGTTTAGCAGTCTTCCAGTCTGTGTCAGCTTTATTTTCTTTATCTACAGGCTTATCATACCTGTAGAATTGTTACCAATGCTTACACTTGATGAAACTTTTCTATATTGTACATACAGTAACAAATAACCAGTCTGCTTTTATGTTGCTGTGATACCTACATGTCTGTCATTTATATATGGATTCAGCTCAGTTTTATGCTTTCATAAGCTGCAAAACCATCTTTTCTTCCAGCTTGAGATTCTTCCTCGCAGTTGTCCAAAAGCCTCTTTGTTTTATCAAGGACACAGTTCTTATTAAGACTGTCCAGAAAAGCTGCAGTTTTAGTATACAAGCAATTATACCCTTGACAGCTGCGTATGTGTCAAGAATGAACATATCTGCGACTGAACCTAGAGACAATAAAAATATTGATTTAATATAAAAGAATGGACCCCTCACCTTTGCTCCAGGGCAACTTTGTTTTTTTAAGCTGATCTGTCTCAGTGATCTTCTGTCAGCTGGAGAGCTGGATGCTTAAAATATGCAGTATTTATCAGCGGCACGTTTGCAAAAAATTAGTTGAATAGAAATTTCAAATGCTTGTGCAAGTAATTTTTTAAAGATGATCAGAATTGTTCTGAGAAGTTTCAGAACAGAGGGTAAGTCATCCTCTTGATTCCATACCATTCCATTTTGGGAGGGTGCCAGAATCTAAACTTAAAGGTGTTATTTATTTTACTGTATTTTGTTCTTTTTACCACGAGACAGAAAGCTGAATCTGTTTGACTAATCTAAACAAAATCCACATGTACAGACAAAATTAAAGCACAGTTTTCACGTTTCTAAAAATAAAACAAAATTAAATTAAAAATGACAAGCAGACTTATTTTATTATTGCCAGGCCTAATGTGAAAGTAAGCTGTGAGTCTGGGTTTTGGCAGTGCTCGCTATTTTATGAGTCAGTGTTTTCATTTTTGGATGAGTACAAGCTTCTCAAAAAGGCAGAAGTATCTACTTCTGTGCAGGAGCTCCTTATGAGGTCTGTGGTCTTCCTGCGCTTAATGACCCATCATTTTGTTGGTGCAGCATTTTTTTTCCAACATATATCTTTCTGGAAGAAGCTCAGCTGGTTTAGAAATGATACGAATTTAGGTTTTTTGACAATGTTTTGAACAATGTCATAAAAAACAAACAGTAATTCGTAGCCACTGCAGATCGTATCCCACTCTCCCACACCCACAAACTGCGACTAAGAATGGTCATTTTAACAATCAACCTGCACGGCGAACCTGTGTAATTAGGTCTTGTAGCACTACACACTTCTCATTCTTCTGTAATTCAGAATATGAATAGCTGTGTAATTAAATGGTGGTCATTATCAATGCTTTTTTAAAAGTAACCAGCTGAGCTTCTGATTGAACAACATCATCACATAGCTACTTCATAGGTGGTAGTTTGAGGTGGTGGTTCTGGTATTGTGCATTGTGGAACAACAATAAGCCATGTTTTGTCTGAGGGAATTCCAACTCTCGACTTGTCACCTGACACGCATAAATTCATTTGAAACTTTTTCATACTTTCTTTCTAATTACTGTTTCATTATTTAAACCTGGAATGTTTTTAAAAGAAAGCACTATTATGATATTGCTTTATTTATGACATCCTTCTATAAAGAAAGGATGCCCTCTGTAAAGCAGTAAGAAATATTTATTTTGTTCAGAAATACAGTATGTGTTCTCGAAGTGAGCTGTGTGAAAAAAAAACTTTTGAGTTAGTGACTTCTAGGAATGAGTCTGTCGTTTTCAGAGGAGTGTTGGAAATGTGATATGTGCTGCCAGCCACCTGTAACTTAAGACCAAACTTCATGTGCAATAAAAGAGTGGCTTTTGCCCCCATACAATCCATGTTTGTCAGCTGCAGTTCATTTCTGTCAGGTGTAAATGATCTCCATCTCAGTGGAAGTTTAACTGTGACGTGAGACGAAGCGCAATCATAGTTATACTCCAGGACTGGCAGTCCAGGCTTTGTGAGGCAGAAAAAAACAGTGATAACTGGACAAAATCTATTTATACCCTCTACATGATGATAATGCATTGTTTTTCTTGCCAGTTCCTGGTCCATTTCTTTGATAGACTGTCTCTATGAAACTGTCTTTTTTAGTTGTTCTGACATATTCCACAGATGTATTTTTGTGTTCCCTCTAAGGATTAATTTGTAAAAAAAAATTGTACTTTCCTCTGATTCGATATTTTTTGGGAAACTGATATGCTTTATTGGAATTTGGATAGATCTGGACCTGGGGTGCTATATGAGTGGAGTTTGTATGTTCTTCCTGGGTTCACGCAGGGTTTCCCTGGCTGCTCCAGTTTCCTCCCACAGTCCAAAGACATACTGGTAGGTTAATTGGCTCCTGGAAAACTGGCCCTGGTGTGCGAGTGTGTGTGTGTTTGTGTCTGTGTGCCCTGCGATGGACTAGCAGCCTATCGAGGGTGTAATCCACCTTGCTCCTGTTGCTTGCTGGCATTGACCCCCATGAAGACAAATTGGGTACGGTGTTTACAAAACGGTGAATGGACGGATGTTTATTATATATTAAGGGACACATTTTTCATTTTGTACAGTACAACAATGATCCTAGTTTAGAGCAGCATCAACATTTGCTTTGGCAAAAGAGGTTCCTTCTCTTCCTCTTGAAACACCTACAAACAGCTCCGTCTAGCATTATTCGAAGGAGAAATCAAAGTCTGTGTCTTTGGAGAGTGAGCAGTAGTCTTTACTGATCCACTGCCAGTCTACCGGATCCTTATCTGCTGAAGGAAAGTGAACTAGGAAATGTGTTTTGTAGAGTTGCTGGCATTGCTGGCACAATTTGCTTATTTTAGCAGATTTCAGCTGAGCGTTCAATTGTGACTGAAAGATTGTAAGCACTCTTGGCATAATAAAAGAGTGTTGTTATTGGAATTTCTTTTAGATTGCCATCTAATCCCTAATGAAAAACAGCTCACATTGCCTAATTACATATATACATTACATGCATAACCTGTGTTTTTATGTGGTTTAAGGGATACCATGTGCTTTTGGTTTACATGGTGGTGGCTCTGAGTGTCCACAAAGCAGGCCAGACAGTCAACATAAATAATCAAGTATGTGGGCTTGTGGGTGTGTGAGGAACAAAATAACAACAAAATGCAGATGTCAAAAGATAGCATACTTCTCTTCCTCATTGAAGAGAAAGCTGAAATTCCCTAGTCATGTAATGTAAAGATCATTGACACTGTTTTCGCACCAAACCGTTGGTGGAGATTATAGCAGCTGATGTTGCAGGATAAGTTCGTGTATTGTAAAGGAGAAAAAAACAAACAATTTAGAATGTAAAGTACAGATGAGCAAGGAATGGAACAATGGTATAAATAAAGGTCAGGGTTAGTATAATGTTCTATTATACTAATATAGTAGATGAATGAACAAAAAGATATGTAAAGTGTAATATAATTAAATTCAGCTCTCAGTTACCCCAAACTGGGTCACGTACCGTATGTACTGGAGTAGAAACTATATTTGTTGGCATTCCTGTTTGTTTGTTTCCTTTAAAAAGTTATGTTGTAATATGTTTCGTTAAAAAAATGTTGTGACAGGGTGGTGTTTTTCTAGCAGTTCTGTGATCAGTGCTAACTGTATAAGCATGCTATAGTTTTGTGAGCTTTGTGCCAAAATATTCAAATAAAATAATACAGCTTTTTTATACATGATCGAGAACTTATGGTGGCACCAAGTAGGTTGAAAGTAAGTACTGCTCATTATCTTTTGTCAGACAGTCCTGGAATGTTGCTTTCATTTAGCTTTCAGTTGCACATTACTAGAGCACTTTTCAGAACGGTTTTCGTTTCTTTACTAACAGAGAGAAAGGAAATTTAACAAATAATGTTCAAGTGCTATAAGCCTGGCACATTGAAGTATTTGTCTAGGGCACATATTTTGCTACAAAACACAAGTCTAAAACACCATACACTTGTTTTCAGCCTTTGAAGACTATTATTTTAAAATCCCCCCCAAGGTTAATTAAAGTTCAAGCCGGGACAGATATTTCAGAAACAAAAGTTCATTATTGCATAGATTATTGTGTTGCTACCTTTATCCGTGACAATTTACAAGAGCCACAGTTGTCAGTTGTAAATACAATGCTGGACAGAACAATGCAGATACAATAAAATGAGACAACAGTGAATGCAGAGATGTGCAGTGCTGCACCCTGTTCTAGGCAGAACTGCAGATGCAGTTTTTGGAGAGCAGCACAATTTTGCTGTTAACACTCAGGTTCCGGTTGCATAAGACACTTTCAGGGAAATGCAGCAACAAAACCTTCTAAGTCATAGAGAATTGTCCTAAATAATACAGAAGAGAAGGGTGGGGCTATTACACATAAATTATACATATATCTACCTTTATCATATGATTATAACTTCCTTCTAGCTCCCTTTCTGTTCAAGATCTGCAAATTGTGAATATAACCTCTGTGGTTTTTATATAATATTATGTCAGAAATTAAGTGGAATTGAATACAACTTACCTTCTCTGATGGCATTGTACTCAGTCTTGATTAGAGTTATCACAGGAAGTACTACAATACGGTGGTGCAGAAATGGTTTTTCTGTCTGAATGTTTTGTTCACTTCCTCGTTGTTCTCCTCTCTGTCCAGCTTGGTCAATTTTTGCATGTTGGAAGTTTGACACTAGAACACAATTATTAAGTAAAGACCCGTCGACAGACATGGGAATACGCTCAAAAAAATGTAAAGGAGAAAAAAATTTGATTTAGCCGAAGAAAGCAGCTATTTAATCACATAGATGAAAAAAGCAACTACAAAAATACATTTGTTTACTTATACCAAGCTGTCTTTTTATTGAACTTTTCATGTATCTAAATTAGAATTGGAATAGACAGCGGATGTAAAAGATGTGAACCTGCATTCAAATACTTCAATGAATGACATTTGCAAATTTGTGCTCTTTTTGGCTCTCCATCTCCAGCAAAAGAAGTTTAGTTGACGTTTGATAGTGTGTGTTTTCTGATGATGTCCAAGTTAGGATTAGAATGGCATGCAGATTAATATCGACCACTGCCTTTTTGTTTTTGAGAAAGATTGATTGAAATGAATTTTTCTTCCTAAATGTGCTGTGAGAAATTGTCCAGTGACTCAGATGAGAACATTTGCTGAAATCTTTCCATGACTGGTCTCAGGGGTCCATGTCTGTTTCACTGAGTTAATTACAGTTAATATATACCGTAGTGAGAGGCTTACACAGTGCATAAAATGAGAATTGGGACAAATAACATCCAGCTTTTAATGTCTCTCAGTAGAGGTTCTTTTTCTACAGTAATAAACTGTCCTCACTAATGCCTAAGAAAAATATAAGAAACACATAAATGTTACACGATTGGTTTAATGTGAAAGGCAACTAAAAATAAATATTTTAGTTATGGTCCCGAACCTTCACACCCGAATAAACAGAGAGACCGATTTTATTTTCCTTTTTACAAAACATATTCTCTGCCTCTTGAAACATTTTATAAGTGTTTGATGTAAAGTGTTTTATAACCAATTATCGTTTTGAGATGACAGAACCCCTGCTGAATTTATTAGCAGTACGGTTCATTAGAAGCTGGTGGAGTGTTTGGCGATTTGTGTGGTAGATCTCTTTTTTTCCACTGAATGTGGTAATGAGCAGAGGCTTTTTGCCAACATACATTATATTTAAATTTAGCAAGCACAGTGGTAAAAGAAAGTCAGTGGCTTAGGTGGAGCTTAATTACCATATGCAAAAGAGTACGAATGCTTAAGGAAGTATTTTAGCATTTGTGCATTTTTGCAAAACTGTCTCCCTTTCCTAATGCCAAGCTGTCCCTCTTTCTTTTTTCATGAGCTCATGAAGGCTCTCCAAAGCACGAAAATAAATGATTCAGTTTCCTGGGAGCACAGACAGCTGTCTCAGCTCCTCTCAAACTTCATATCACAGTATGTGGCTTGCAGTTAGCTTTTTTAGAGACCTTAGGACTCTCCTAATGAAAAAATAACAGACTGCTAAGGTGGAGAGTGTGTGTGGCATAGAGGAAATTAAAGGTTCTTGAATTCTGTAGAATTACTTTGCCGTTTATGTCTCTGCTGCTTTGTAACTGTGCTCTGTAGAAATAAAAGGGTTCGTGGTACAGCCTATTGTGATGTGGTGCATTGTTGTTCTTTTGTGTTTTGAAAATGTTAAATCCTATGACAGCTGTGGATTTCCTCCTCTCTTGGAGAAATTTTCAATGCAAAGGGAGCACAGCCTGAAGCTTCTTCTCTCAGTTTTGAGCTGTTCACCCTTTTTGTCTGTTATCTGAGCAGCAAAGTGAAAAGTGGATGTTTCAGCGTAATTTTAAGCAGATTGTATGTGAACTGTATAGCAGGCCTACATGTAATCCAAGAATATCTTCTTTCACGGATAATACAGTTATGGCAAGGAGCTCTTTTGTGGGCAGAATAATATTCGAGGAAATTAGGAAGGAATTAAAGGTCTGAGGGAGCCTCTTGAGGACTAGCATCTGTATAAATTTACAGCTCCAGGGAATACAAGGGAGGCTCATTGGACAATGCTGGGTGTCTTGTACTGTATGCCTCAGACCTGGCATGGCTGTAAGTGGTGCTTGTGTGCGTTCAGAAATGTTCTGTTTTAATGCCTGTGCACTAGCAGCTGAAATACAGATTCTGCAGGGTGTTGTTAAGATCTCATAAGAACCCTATCAGTGTCCTTAAGCTTGACCTTGAATGTGGAGCTGTCCACCCATAATCTTCATACTTAACTTGACACTTGAGGTATGGTAATGTAGAATAAAAAATATTATTTTTCATTGGTTTTCCTCACATTGTATTTGGTGCTCATTAAATTAGTTGATATATAATTTACAGAAAGTGAGAAACGTTGAACTCGGATCTGGTATTCCATTAATACTGTACATTTTATTATTCTATATTGGAGTTATGGCCAACATTATTTGGCCAACATCATGGATTTCAAGATTGTTGTGACTGAAAAGTTTGGCGGCTTTTTCTATGGCACTTTAATAAAGATGTTTGAGGCCTTGTTAAAAAAAGAATATGCTTAACTTGAAATGAGTCCTGATGCTGTAGCAGAAGTACTATAAGAACGACCTAAGTCACATGTACTGATTCCATCAGTTATTGTATAAATGTTTAACAAGAGCTTACAATTACAACATTGTAAATAGCAAATAGTTGATTCTCTATATGGAATACAAAGGTGAAATTCAGCTTTACAATACATCATATGAAAGGCTGGGTGATGCCCTGTTATTCTAGGTGTTTGTGTAGCATCTTAGAAAATCTTTGATATTTCATTAACAGTGCCTGTTGGACTGTAATAGGCATGCCAATTTACAAGTCTCAGTCTTTCAATAATCCGCTGTATCGTTTGGCAAAGTAATGGGAGAGAGAAAGTGGACTGTGGTTGGTTCAACTTCGTCTATCAGGCCACGGTGATCTTTACTAAGGAGGTCAAGGAGGCCTGGAGGAGGTCCCTCTGGGTGAGCTCATTCCAGTTAGAAGATACATGTTAATGCTTAGGGTGCTTTAGAAATTAGGTTGCCTGTTCAAGCAACTGCATTCTGAAAATTGGTCACCATTAATCAGTGACTCCACATACCTTCTGTAACTCATGTGCTGCATTGTGGAGATGTAGTTAGGATGTTGGACCTGTAATTGTAAGGTTGTGGGTTCAAATCCCAGGAGGGACGGTATACTTCAACAGGATTGTTACAAAGAAATGCCCGGTTGTGTAAATGGTGCCAATGTAGAGAGGAAGCTTAGGTTAGTAGTAATTAAATGTGTGGTAATTTCTTCACCGAAACTGCACAAATGAAATTTGCATTAGGTTATGATAGAGCACCAGGAATATATTGTCTCCAAGACTGCTTTTCCCCATGATCCTATTTCTAACCAATACAACTGCTATCAACTCAATCCCAGATAGAACAAAATATCTGCCTCACGTGCAACATGTACAGTGATACGAATAGTGCTATTAGCTGAATAAAAGCTAGGAAATGCAAATGTTTTACATTTTTGTTTTGAGTGTTGAAATGTTCTGAAGATTTTTTATTTCCTAGAAATGATCCATTTGTTTTTCGCTTAAATACTGTTGGTTACAAGATCTTATTAAAGGTGGTAAAAGGTCTGACATGATTTGTCTTGATTTCAGCCTTTACATCGACAAAAGCTGAAATTTCAGTAAGGGTGTGTAGACGTTTGATATCCACTGCATGTTGAATAGCTGTCACGAGAATTGCATGTGTGTCATTTCTAGGAATTAAGCTCATTGCCACCAGCACAGCAGTTAATTTATTACTGTGTAACTCTGGAGTGTGATTGTGGAGATGAAAGCATTTGGCTGCTGTGTTTATAAATCATTCAGCATTGCACATCAAAATAGGGGATAGAAGCCACAATGATAGGATATATTAAAAAAGTGCAGCATGTCTTTTTTCTGTGGCTCTAAGACCTTTAATGAATGATTTCAGATCTCTTGTCATGCCTAGCAGCTAAATACCATAGTTTGCCAAATGACTGTAGCTGAATGTGTGACTAGTTGATGAGTACGATGCTTCTTTATATGTGTTTTGTGCTCCGCTCAGTCATCACATAAACAAAAACATCAGCTTTCATTGTTTCACTGCACTTGGTTGGTTTACAGTTCTTGGCTTCCGTAACTGATGTTGTAACAGGATTAGTGATACTGTAGCAGCAAGACAGCCCCACTGTTGTTTATTGTGAAGGGTCTTGGATTTACAGCAGTCTTAAAGCCTCAGCTGTAAATCGATTATAAACTAATAAGCAAGGACAGCAGGCATCAGAGATTTATGTAATTCCATGTTAGTGGCGCATTGAGATGCTGCTCGTGCAGCCATTGCAGGTGATAAC
This sequence comes from Lepisosteus platostomus, assembly GCF_059453375.1. Classification (NCBI taxonomy): domain Eukaryota; kingdom Metazoa; phylum Chordata; class Actinopteri; order Semionotiformes; family Lepisosteidae; genus Lepisosteus; species Lepisosteus platostomus. The sequence continues at coordinate 59,310,595 of NC_142614.1, forward strand.
TCCTGCCTCTGCAGCGCTCCGTCAGAAAGAGATTGCGAATCTCGTGCAGGTACAGTATAAAGGTTCTCAGTGTCTGAGGAGAGTGGCCACTGGAGCTTCAGCTCTTGATAACAAGACAGCACTGCGGCGATGGTTGAACCGTGTCTGCAACTTGTAATATATTTAGCAGCAGGCACTACATTTAAATATTAAGTGTGCAATCCAGGTGTAAGTTGCTTGTGTCATCCTGTAATTTTCTGTATCATCTCTGTTCTCTCACCATCTCATAAGATGCAGCGAAGATCACAGTAATCAAATTTTTTAATCGGCTGTACGTCTTGCCGCGACTAAAGACTGAATCAAATTAGAACTTAGACCTACCTGCTAGTTGTAAATGAAACCCATGTGTTAAGGGTCGTTTTCTTGCAAGTTAAAAAAAAAAACTAGACATGCCAGTGTACATGGCACATGTCAAGCAATCTGTTCATTCTCATTTTGCTACTATACTGTACATGTGAATTTCTCTGTATCTGTTGGCCAGTTTTAGGATTGAAATCAAGAGGAGGCTGTTTAGCCCATCTATCTTCTTTGGTGTTAAGTAGCTACAGTAATTGTTCCAAGGATCTCAACAAGCCAGGTATCGATTTTGATTACATGGCTAGGTAGCTTTTTCCAGACGTCCGCCACCCTTTGTGTAAAAACATGCCTTCCCTTTGCTACTTTAAAGACACTCCTCCCTGTTTTACAGTTCTGTCCTCCGGCTCATGTTTAACCATTGAGTCTGAAGAATCAGCCACCGTAGGGTTGACATTAGGGACATTTGAATACTTGAATGGGGCTTGTGCTTCCTTCCTCTCAGAGGCTTCTTTGCTGAAGGCTAAAATGCTTCAGTTCTTTTCATCTGTCAATGGTTGGACATTGATTGCAGCCTGGGAATGTACAGTCATTATTGTCTGGTTTGATTCCAGAGTAGCATTGTTTTTTTTTGTCTTGCTCTGATCAAAGCCGAACACGGAACGCTAAATGAGCACTTAGAAGTGCGTTACAGTACATCGTCATTTTGCAGTTACAACATTGAATTGCTGGCTTTCAGTTTTACCACCCACTGCCTTTCGCCCATATAGACGAGTGGGTTCTTTTTATGCATTTTGAACTCTTAAAGTAAAGCTTTCCCATTTGTGAAGTGTTCATTTTAACCAAATGTTGAGTTTAGCTGAGGTATTGAGAGCTCAAGTGGACTACAAATCTAAATCCCTTGAGCCAAGGCTCTTAATGCTTCTGCATGGCTGGATAAGATGACAGTACTTTTTCACATGTTTGCATCTGTATTTATAAGTGTGTCATAACTGAGGAAGTATGGAAATGTAGTCGTGTTACATTGTGCAAGTCATCTTCACCACATCAGGTGATAATTATTTTGGAAGACCAAACTTCTGTTATGGTAATGTCCCTGTAGCATTAGGCACGCTTAAGAATGTTCTCTTTAGGCAGCCTTTACAGGAACTGAAATGATCATTAAAAGGATTTACTAAGCATATGCATCAAAGAAGGTTTTCCACAAGACTTGAAGTAGTTGGGCTAGAGAAGGTTCATTTTAAACATCAGAAGAAGAATTTTAATCCCTTCTCCTAATTTCCTGTTTTCACCTGAGTATTTCTTCCTTACACATTGCAGATCGATGTTTGTTTTTTAATGCTTATCATTAGGCACAGGGGAAAATTGCCATAAAACACCGGCTTGTTAGATAAAGGATGTTGATGGTTCAAGACTGCTTGTGACAAGGAAATGTCAGTCTTATTCAAATACCATAAATGCACAGCTAAGCAGGAAACTGATGTTTTCTAAATGTTTGTCTTTTTCTCACAGAAAACAAGATTTGTGGATCACATGAATGAATTAGGCAGCTGCCGTGATCAACAGATGACTTGCAAAGCTTTTAAGCAAGGTATTTGTGAAGCTTTTTACATAACATTCTTTAGCCTGTAGTCACAGTGGAATCTCTGTGGTAGTTGATAGTGTGTAAGTAAATCCATTTAGTGTGATTTATAGCTTTTAAAGTATAATAACGATGATGTGGCATCTGGTTGTGGAATATGTTTTTTTAACTGTGTAGTAGATATAACCTTTAAGCTTTCCTTTGATGTTTAATTATATAATAAGCTTTGGGTTGTCCCCACTTATTCTCCCGATCTCTCATTATGTGCACTTTGTAAGTGATAGCCCCTAAAACATGCAATTAATGCATTTCATAATTCAGTTTTAGACTTAGTGGGGACAGCACAGGTTTTGGTTCTCACTTGCTATAAGTGCAAGCAAAGCACCAAAGTGAAGCATACACTGCCTGATGTTTTGGCAAACAGTTTTTAAATTGCACTTTTCGTTTTAGGAAAAATCTGACTAAAAGAGGAAGTTAACTAATGTGAACAATTGCTGTGCATCAAATTTCAGCTGATGTTGGTAATTATTATATATTAACATATGTGCTTTATTCAAAGATGTCGTCTGTTACTGAAAATGGAGTTGGAGTGGCGGGGAAACCAGGTGGGGAGAAAACGTACAAAAAGGTAACTTGCAGCACTGATGATTGAGATAGAGCCTTCTCTATATCACCATCTCATGCATTTAATATGTTCAGATTTGATATTATAATGTATATTAAGTCAAATATCTCTAATATATCTCTATCTGTGTATTTCTGTTGATTCTGATTAAGAATTAAGGTCAAATTGCCATTACATTTTTGCAAACTGTGGTGCTCTATATCAGTGTGAACCGTATAGTTTGTACTTATTGTACATTATCTTTCTTATGTTCTGTTTACCCTTTTCTGCATCTAGAAACATTTTGAAAGATCCAGAAGAATGTATTTCCATGTTCTGTGTATCTTGTTTTCCATGTTGAGGTATTGTGTAATGATATTAAATAAATCCTTTTTTTATCTTAAATAATCAGTTACTGCTTAGAAGCCTGTGTTTTTCTGGACTTGCATAAGCCAGCATACCAAGCCTGAAAACAACAACATGGTTGTGTCCAATCTGCTGACTTGGCTAACAGTGTTTGCTTCAGACAGTTCAGGAGAATACTTGAGAAAGCCTCAGCATTCCCATATGAAGGAAGCTTTGCCAGTCATGCTACCTTCAATATTGCACATATAAGGAGGACATGAGATAGTTGTGAAATGAGTCTTTAAATCTTTGTGCTGAGGAAAAAAAATATATACAGGTATTTTGCGTGATGCACATTGATGTCATGGACAAAGCTGAATAAAAAATAGAATCCAAAAGTCCACAAACAGCAGCTTTACTTGTTTTTTACAGGAAAAAATAGCACAATGTAAAAGACCCACTTAGATTGGGTGTAGCAACAGGCACACAAGATGGCCTTTGTTGTACACCTGCAAGTGAGGCAGCAGTGAATAAGAGGCAAGAGGTAGTTACAGCCCTTTGTTTGGAAATATGTGGTATAGTAATATAAAACCCCACAAGAAAGTTTCTGGAAAAATACTGACTGAATAGCCTGTGGTGAAATATCACTCATTGTTTAAATACTGTTAAAAAGGATCCAGGTTAAAATATCTGTGATGTTTCTACTGTAATATCTGTTCAGTTTTACAGTTTAAATACCAATTTATGCTCAGCCCAGGAGAAGTAATTAGTCTTTCCATATGGGCATAGACCATTTTATAATATAGAGTATGTTGACAGGGATTCAAAACTTATCATTACTTTGTTACAGTTTATAATTTTCAGATTTTCATGTTTTTGTGTGCTCATTTACAGTTTTCTCTTCAACAAACCAAATGACAGAAACAGCATTAAAAAGCATTGTCTTTTTTCAGACAACATCTTCTGCACTGAAGGGAGCTATCCAGCTGGGAATAGGCTACACAGTTGGGAACCTGACCTCTAAGCCAGACAGAGATGTTCTCATGCAAGATTTTTATGTGGTGGAAAGCGTGTTTTTACCAAGGTAAGCCCCAGGTTTCAGATTTACAATATTAGCCATGTAATATCCAAGTATCAACATACCAAGAGGCATTTCCAGGCACAGTAGAAATGTTGGTGCCATGGAAGATTGATATGAACCTTGGTTTTAGAACAGAACAGAGAATTAAAGATGGCATTGGTATTTTTTGTTAATTTGGATAGCTAGCAATTTTTTGTTTGCATGTTCTTTTTGTATTTTTTTCTGTGCTCCAGTTTCCCTCCAGGTTCCAAAACTATGCTCACCAGAGTATTTGCCGTCTCTAAATTGGCTGCTTGCATGTGCCCATACCCTACGCTGGGCTGGTGTTCTGGCTAGGGTAAAGGGTAAAGTCCTGCCTTGAGCCCTGTGTGCTGGGAATAGACTCTCGTTTACTATGAGCTTTGCCTATAACCAGTAGTCTAATCATGGATCAAAGCTAATATGTTTTGGTATCTGGAGAAATGAACCTTTAATTTAACATGCATTTTATTTAAGATGTTATTTGTTAAGATAGTTAATGTGTACATCAAACCATGATAATATAATTAAATAGGAGTAATGGCCCGATTAAATAAAAAATTATACCTATCTGTCAATCTGTCTATCATAAATTCTAGTAAAATAAACTGTTGATGGGTTTCTAGCAGGTCGAAGCCTCTGGAAAACCTAGACCTACTCCAAATTTGGATTTAATTCAGACCACATTTTGTTTTAAATCTCATGAATATTTGTAATGTATGTAAATGCATTGAGATGAGTTGGGAAGATAACATTAATTATGTTCATAGTATTGGCTTGGTATGCGATTAAGCAATGCTTAATGTTACATTCATATGTAAATGTGTGTTAATTAGCACGGGGGGGGTGTTATTGTGAGCTCAATAAAAAGGTAACAATCAGTATAGTATAAAGGGAGGATGTGCTGTTGATTGGAGGATGGTGTTAATTTATAAAGTGGAAGGTGATTGCAAAGGAAGGTTTTTTCAACATCAGACAAAGACTGCTAGCTTGGACTGAAGAGGGAACAAGGGCTAAGTAATGACTGAACACTTCAGGTTCTCGTTATAAGAGGGAATTAAGGCTGGTCCTGAAACTTTTCACCTGTAAACTGCAGTGCACTGGTCTAGCGATACAGAGAGCAGATTCTATCAGTGAGCCTCAGGCTTATTCCAAAACAGACTGGAGTAGCCTGACTTTTGCACTTTTTCCAGATTTCATCTAGGTATTTCTAGCAGATAATGCAAGCCTCTTTTTAAACCAGGTAACATCTTACATTTCCTGTGAAGAGGAAAACATCATAAGAAGAAGACCTGTCATTATAGGTTTTTATCAGGTTGCTGGCTTCCATGAAGTGATTGGTGCTGTAGATGCTATTTGTGAAGCACTGTCTCCATGAAGTGCAGATGATGCCTGTGATAACTCGATATGCACATTAAGGAAATAATAGGTGCTTTAAGCTACTGTATGTAAATACTTTCCTAAGCATGAATGTTACAATCCATGTTGCTTTTAATACACTTTTACTGGAGAAATAATGACCAAATTCTGGGATGTGATTAACATTTACACTAAAACATATCTAAAATATATCAATCCTTAGTGAATGTTTTCCACTCCTTGCCTTAGTTTGATTTGAATGCAGTAACTGCTTTCTCGTTTCTTTGTTAACTGCTATTTCTGTATGTCATGGTTTTTACTGTAATACTGGTATTCTGACTCAAGTTACAGAACATCGATTGAAGGCTTTATAGCAGATTTGTTTATGTAGTTTTCACACAGTGAGAAATAAAAAACTGTTGTTTTTTTACATTTTAACATTTAACTCTACATTTCTGTGACAAAGGATGGACTATTAAAAGCGGCTGTTTTCACATTTATACTGTACATATGTTATCTCATAACAAAACTCTTAACTTTATAGTTTGTCTGGAAAATTGCAAATTAGTTAATTGTTAAGTAATTGTCTTTGTTGTTTGTCCTCACCTTGTTTCCACCTTCACAAATAATTTAAGGCTTCAAACCAGCGGAAAAGATGTCTAAAGTCTTTTCTTTTACTGTGAAGTCTTTTTTAAATGCCAAATAACATCTTTATGTTCATAACATAGTTACTTGATGTAAGTAAATCAGCAATATGTCTTACAAACAGGATGAACTGATATCCTATCATACTGAAGTTAAGAAAAGTAACACAATTAATTGTGTTCAAATTACATTGCAAATGTTCTCTGATTCACTTATCTGGTTTTGAAGTGATTGCTTTTTATTTGCCTTGAGAGCAATGCACACAGTAGCTTAATTGTGAACATAACACTTACAGGTATGCTTATACACAGTGGGGACATTTGTCTAATCTTGGCTTTGAGCCTACAGTAGTTAGGTAACCCTTGCAAATATTTCCTTGTCAAGAACAAAAACAACTCATTCTAAAAGGTTTTAGCTTTCTCTGAAACAAAGGGTTTTACTGAAAGGTTTCACATAATAATTAATGCCCTAACATAATTTAATCAGCTTGTCCACAACATGATGCTGCTTAGACAGCCATAAGTATAGCTTTTGTTGTAAAAAGCTCTTCTGCTTCATGCAGTAGTAATTGTACACCTGTTGTACAGTTTTACTAAAGTAAATATAAACCTGTGTACCCTTGGGTACATTTCCGTCTCAAAATAGTGTTTTATTACAGTAAAGAATGCAATACTGGTTGGTATATTGAAGCTTTATGTTTTTTAAGCAGGACAGAGTGGGGCTGAAGTATTCTCACATTTCATGAAAGTGATCACAACCAGTTCTGTGAATATGCTGTCTGTATTACTGTGAAAGTAAACAGCATGATTATTTCTGAATGTATTTAAAACCCAACATCAAGTGGGCCACTGTTGAAATCCAGCGAAAGCTTGGGTTAACTGCTTGAGTCCTCAGTGAAGATCCTGTTGTCCTACTTACAAATTAAGATTTTCATCTTTATGAATTATCTGTCGTTAATGCTGACCATTGTACGCTCTTAGGTGGAGATGAGCTTTATATTGCATGTGTTTCAGATTGATAACCAGTATTTTCCTGTGTTGGATTTTTATTTGATTGTCAAACCATTCAGTGAAGGCAGCAACCTGACGCCCGCTCATCACTACCCAGACTTCCGGTTCAAAACCTACGCTCCCTTGGCGTTCCGCTACTTTCGAGAGCTTTTCGGGATCAAGCCGGATGATTACTTGGTAAGCTCCATGACTGCTTTCACCCAGGCAGCAACAGGAACAATGAGCTGTTTCACGCCATGGCTCCCAGCCTCTCCTGACCTGTGCACACACAGAGAAATCCCTTTGCTCCAATGCTGGGTTTTACAACATTTTCACAGCTGCAAACAAAAGGATCATCCTGGTTACCAAACAATCTGAGTTGCCAGTCTAGGTCAATAATGTGTCCTTGTTTACCATTACTTAGGAGGAAGGTAGCAGTGGATACAAATACGAATGTGGAAGACTAGTGGAATGGAAATAAAGAAAAATTTCATTTATTGTGCTCAATGCTATCATTCCCTTCAGCCTTTCCTGCTTTCTGAAGATCCTGCCTTTAACCAGTTTGTGCACTATGCCCAAGATAAGGACCTAGCTAGTTATATTTCATTGCAGGCTACAGACTGATACTAACATGACAGGCAGATAGAAATGCTAATTGGATACTTTAGAATGATTTCTCTAATTGTCTGTACATTGAAATGGAAAGAGTTTTAATTTCTCATGGGAATTGTGTTCATTTAAGCACTAATTGAGGGCTTTCAATCAGACATTTCAGCCTAACTTTATATCTGTATTGAAGATGAGTGACCTCATTAAAGTGCATGACAAGTGTTTATTTCTCACTATTCTGTAGTTATTTTCAGACAAATGTTAGTAAAAACCCACAATGTTATCATAAGGCAATACAGTATGTTTATTTTTATGTGAATCAAGACACTTGACTATTATTTCTAAACAGAATGTTGCACACAATAGAGGCAGGATACTTCTTACAGCAGTGAGTTGAAACAAGTTATAGTCTGCCATATTAGAAATACTCTAAGGAAGAGACAACGGTAGATTGCAAATTTCCCTTTTTAGTAATGAAGCAGTATACCTTTCATTTACATTTTCCTTGCTATTTTATTGTTTCCAAATGTTGTTTTCATATGTAGCATATTCACATGTTTTGTGTATGACAATGACTATAACCTGAACTACACAGATGTCATGCGCAGACGTAGTGGTATTAACTTTTAATTCCAAATTGCTGTGAAGCAAACTAAAGTATAGACTAAGTATTAGAAAAGTGTAAGGAGGTCACTGAAACATTTAGTATTCCAGCCTTAGTTTCGAACTCACCCCCACGAAGGTGTCATATTTCTAAAGGATGTTTTGAAGTTTACAGTATGTATCATGGCACTGTGTACTGAGCGAGTTACCTGGATATTGTTGATATGTGAACAGTGGCTCCTATCTCAGATGTACTGTAGAACTAGTAAAGTCTAACAAGGTTTCTGCTTGCATGGCTACACACTTGTCTAAGTGGAGTTTGGGTGTTACGATGCACATTCCACTTCTTAATGAGTGACTTCGTTGTACTCAAAGGGAGGTGTAATCATATCCTGATCTGTGTCTCTCTCATACTTTATCCCTGATTTGTTTTAAATGCTACGTTTGTTTTAAATGCCACACATTGACTGTTTTACATTCGATTTGTTGTATCGCTATGTGAGCTGTGACCTGAATTCAACTGCTGAGGGAACTTAATGAGACAGGTGCAGTCTTTAATTGCACACTGATAGAGACTATTACACTTATCTTGTGACCTTAAATACTGTTTTTTTGCACATGAAGTGATATAGAGGTGCTGTTGTAAAAGCTCTGATCAGGTGTGAAAAAACAATTCGCAGTCGTGCTTCTTCTACTTTTCCTTAAAAATCAACTGTACATACGATCAGCATTTCATAGTTTCTTTAGTTCAGAGGAGATTGCACAGATTCTCAGTATCCTATTTGAAAAAGTCTTGATACAGCAGTAAAACATGGAAACTTAAAGGGTGAATAGTTTTACAAGGAACTGCATCGGCATCATTAGACTTGGGCAATCGAATGAGCTTGACTGAGGATATTGTCCTCAATTGTCCAAAGGCACAGTGATAATCAGATTGCACATAGAAAGTAATACAGAATGAAATCTATCAAAATGAAGTAGAAGTGCATAATGTTGTATATTAAAAGGCCTATTTTGCATGTTTCTCTATTTAGTTTCCTTTTTTTGCCCATTTTCCCTGTGTAGTATCATACTCCTGCTACACTCTGAGTACTTCAAAAGAAGCCTGAACGAGTTAGAGCATGGAGGGTGTTTTTAATGAGCTTGTGTCTTTGCTATGAATTTATTTAGCTGACTTTCCAATGCGACTGAAATTCATATAAATTGAGTTCTCTGTTCAAGGGTACAACAGCAGTGCCCTGCCTGCAATTTGCAGGCCATAGAACCTTCTACTCTACTTATGAGTGTAGAGCTCTAATGTGAAAATGGAGGATTTTTTCTGCAGTGATATCCTCCCAATGTTCTGTGTCTTTACTTTGACATTGTTCTTCAAAGTACACACAAGTTTTGTATTGCAGTTTTTAAAAGCCGCTGTCTACCAGGAGTTGGTATGCAGTTGAGGGAGAAGCCACAGCCAAGATAGCATGCAGCAAACAGATACATAAATATAAATATATACACCGAACACTCTAGCCATAATTAAAATTGCCATTCCGCAGCTTGTTCCCAAATGATCTAACAACTGATTAGAGTTCCTATACTTTTAAAGGAAAATGCTTTCCTTCTTTGATTAAGGCACCTATAAGTTTCGTGCTTCTGCTTTATCACTCATGAAAAGCATGTTAGACATCTTGGCAAAATGCATACTCGTTTGGCATGTTAAATGTGTTTTAAAACTGAATTAATTATATATTTTTTAAGGAAACAAGAAAGCATCCTGCTGAAATTAGTGATCTCTACCTGTGCACAAGAGACCTGGCAGAAATGAGTGATTATTTAATTTCCTTTCTTGTGTTTTTTTTTTTTTATTCCACAGTACTCCATTTGCAGTGAGCCATTAATAGAACTATCCAACCCTGGAGCGAGTGGCTCTTTGTTTTATTTAACCAGTGACGATGAATTCATCATCAAGACTGTACAGCACAAAGAAGCCGAGTTTCTTCAGAAATTGCTTCCAGGTTATTACATGGTAAGCCAATATTCCAATCTGACAAAAATGCTTGTTGATGAGAGTCTTTCTGTCACGCTCTGGTAATTCAGCCATTTCCTATAAATTAAAGCAATAATGTAGTGCATACAATTTTAATGGCAAAAATATGCTGTTAATCTGTATTCCGTTGCATTACATGCACAATACTGTTTAGTTTTTAACTAGCAGAAAAGGTGGTGCATGTATTTGTAGTCTCATACTGTATAAAACTGATTTTGTGTCATGGGAAATAGAGTGAGGTTAAAAAAATACCTTTCTCCTATTTTATGACACAACTTCTAATTGGAAAACGTCAGCGGTGAGTGCCACAGGGACCTGATTTTTTGGACCATTGCTCTTTCTTATTTGGAATATAGATTCTGTTTGAAAACGATTTTAAGTTGTTTGACACAGAATATTTTTGTTTTGTTTTCATGTTTGCTTCTCATACAGGCTTACTTTCCAGCCTTCACTGTTGTTAAGATAATGCCACCTTGTCTTAGGTGAATTAACTGTAAAGGCTGTACTTGTAATGGTTGATATTTTTTTCCTGTACCATTTTCAGAACTTGAACCAGAATCCAAGGACACTCCTGCCGAAGTTTTATGGTCTTTATTGTGTGCAGTCTGGGGGCATAAACATCAGACTGGTGGTGATGAACAATGTGCTGCCTCGCTCAGTCAAGATGCACTACAAGTATGACTTGAAGGGTTCGACATACAAGCGCAGAGCTTCGCGGAAGGAAAGAGAGAAGTCATCTCCCACTTTCAAAGACTTGGATTTCTTACAGGACATGCACGAAGGCCTGTACTTTGATGCAGAGACTTACAATGCCTTAATGAAAACCCTCCAGCGGGACTGTCGGGTGAGTTTCTCTTCTCAATTGACAGAGTGTGTCGCCGCCGAATGTCAATTCTCACATTTTAGGTTAAGAAGAAACAACCGGCTTTAGGGTCAAAAGGTCACAGTCTCGGAGTATTTAAAGACTAAGGAAGTGTCTTGCAAATACAGGAAGTGCAGAATGACAAGAGAAAGCTGACTGAATCGAAATAATGCTGCAATGGGCGTTATAATCTGACCAACGGTTTTTAATGCGATGCAGACTGGTGGTGATGGACAATGTGCTGGCCCGCTCAGTCAAGATGCACTACACGTTTGAGTTAAAGTATGATAGTTTTTAATGTGATCCCAGTCTGTTTCACACTAGAAAACTAACGGCTTTGTCCTTAAAGTTGTCGTTTACCCTCCTCTTAAAACAAGCTTTTGGGTTCCAGAACTGGCTTAAAGTACTTCTTCACAGAAACTTACTGGGTGCTCTCTGTTTTCAACATTGTAAAATTATTTTTACTTGTTGAGATTTCGCACATATTTTGAGTTTTTGGATTTGTTTTGTAATATGTTGGTGGTGTTATATTAATGTTTGGATTGTTTTCGTGCCAATTTAATTATTTTTTCGCAAGGTTGAAACTTGGTCATACCGTTGTATTTTTTTTTTAATTTTCTTTTTGGTAAAATGTTTAAAGTAAATTTGAAACGAGGGATGATCAATATCAACAGCAATTAGAACTGAAGCTCATTAAAGTAAAGACATCCAACATTTTTCACTGTCAGCAATCACCTGGGTGGATTACAACTCTCATACTGTAGAATTGTGGCTAATTCTATTAAATTTAAATGTTTCATTAATGTTTCAGTAAAGAAATACTGTAGTTATTTCTAAAAATCACTTCTCCAGAATTGTTACAGTGAAATCCAAAGCCCTGAAGAGTGGTTATTTTTACAAGATCTCCATTCTACTGAGAGGGCAAGAGAAAAATTAATTAAAATGTTATTAAGAAGCTATAATTGGCAACATACATTGTGAAACAAAAAACGCATCTTGGAGGAATCTTCCCCATGTGACAACCAACATAAAAGGTGAATAAGGCTCCAGAGACAAAACATTGTGTCTTTCTTCTTTCTTTCTAATTTTCACAGTGAAAACTCTCTACTTCAAATTAAATCATGCAATATAAAAATTCAAGTTTATTTCAGTGAATTGTCTTTGTTGGAAGTCGTGGTAGGCTTCTTTAATTACTGAGCAAGGAACACAGGGTAAGGAAACTGACCAGAAAAGAAAGAAACAAACACAAAAATAATCAAGTCTCAAATCAAGTCAGAGGATGTGGTTTTATGAACAGTTTACTTACAGAGGTTGTTTGGAGTTATTAAAATCAAATATGGTATGCTTTATTTTTAACAGTCTAAAGACTTTATAGAGGGGTTTTTATGCTGAAAATTGTGTTAATAATGTGCAGCATCCAGTACAATACAAACATATTTCATCCGGTCTTCTCAATCTCTTTTGACCTTCAGACACATTTGACAGGAGTGTAAAGTAACTCTAAAGGAGAATCACCAGTAAGGCTTTTATCAATTCTGACATATCTTAAATATCTGCATTAATTCAGAGTCCAACGAGTAAGGAGTACATTTTTTAAAGAATATGAAATTGTCAAGAATTGCACTTAAAGGCAAACAGAAGTGCAGCTTGTAATGTATTCATTTGAAAAGAAATACTTTTACATGTGTATACTGTAAGCGCTAAGAGCTGTTCTTGACAACCACTTTAAGCATTTCAAAAATACAATTGAATGGGAGAACCACACAGTGGCAACCACATGGGACCACCAACACCCTCGTGGACCTGTCGGAGAGGCAGGGGTCACACGCAGCACTTTGGATTTTCACAGGACAATGTAAACGTGTTTGGTAAAGATTTGCGAGGACCAGCCACAGGAGTGTAACCACTTGGGAGGTGTATGAAGAAAGTGTTCAGGAAAGGACAGAAGCTGTCTACTGCAAGCCTCCACCAAGGAAGGCCTGCATTTTTGAGGCTTTGACCTAGTGAACTGCTGAAAGCTCATGGCAGCTGTGCATGAGGGGCCATCTTGACAGTATCAACAAGGGAAGAGCTCGTAGAAAGGGCAGCTGTGTCCAATGACCCATTACCGGGGCAAGAGTACCGTATACATCGTATCCCAGGAACTCAGAACGTGTCACCCACCGAGAGACGTCAGCTGTTCATGAAGGAGGCTGTTTGAAAGAGTCTGGTTTTTCACCCTGCTACGTAGTAGATGAGTGATGGAAAACTCGTGTAAAGACCACAGAGTAGAGAAGGGGCAGACAAGAGAGGCTCCCTATGAAAGAATGCTGGTTGGGCAGGAAAAGCAGCCCAGTCTCCTGCAAGATATGGCTTTTTCCCATCCTCAGGCTGACTGGAGGATAGAAGAAGAGCTCCCTCGTTCCAGCAAAAGTGCATGAGGATAATCTCCGTTCCCACAGGTCGTGGTTGTTGGGGCTTTGACGGATCTGCAGCCTAGGGCAGGAGAGAGGCTTACAGTACATGTACTTTGGACATGTAAATCCTTCTGAGAGTATCTTGTTGCTTTGGCAACACTGTAATTCATCTGCCATGCCAATAAAGCTCTTTGAATTTAAAAGCTCCATCTTATGACAAACCTAAGAGGTGCCCCAAAAGGGGACAGAAGGAGAGCAGCAAACGTAGAGGGGATTAGGAAGAGGCAGAGCTGGATGAAGAAATGAAGATGCTCAGGGTGTCATGTCTCCTGCAGAGCCAGACCTAAAGCCTGCGGTGCGAGAGACCTAGAGAGACACCGGCTTAACTGAGCTCTTGAGGACCAGAGAAGTGAGAGTGGTGACAAGCTCTTTCCCGGCTAATGAGCAGTGATCTGCTTACATTCTGTTTCATACAGATGCTCAAAGGAATGTGAGGACAGGAACGTGCCCTGGGCCATGTATTTAAAACACTCAAGTGCTTAAATTCCCATTGGAAGCAAAGCATTTTGAAAATGGCGTCTTGTTTCTAATGCTAAGATACAGCGTGTGAGGCTTGTACTGTGTCTTATCTCATACAACTAGCTATACAGTCAGTCTGCAAAGTTACATTTACACTGAACAACAGTTTCTGTTTGCAGTAGTCTCAAATTAGAGAGGCTTTTCAGGAAATACAACAGAAGGTAAAAAAATCGTAAATTGCAACTTTTTGTGGTAGATTATTTTATGCACATACTAACAGAAGTCCGTAAATTAAAAAAAAAAAGTTTAAAGGGGAAAGAAAAAAGTTCCCCACCTTACTGACAGGATGGACAGGTTATAAATATTGGATTATAAATCATAAAGAAAACTGTGAATCAAAAGACTTTTTTAGAAGTGAACCTTATTATATTATTTACAGGGCAAACCTTGTCACAAACCTTTCCTCAAGAGAAGAATCCCAGTCTCAGTTTACATCACATATATTAAAATTTATATTCTTTATCACATTATATTAACTCACTTGAAATTTTCAGCACAATGCAAAAGAAAAACATTTACAGCTATGTGTTAATTATTTTATAAACTGCAAATCAAAACAGTATTTGTGGTGCCCTGCAAATGAATAATTGACTGAAACACCATTTTTAATTGCTACATTCCTCAATCAAAGATTTGAATGATTACGGAAGGTTTGTATACTACAGTAAATCAAATTTGTGAATATACATCAAAAACACTGGTATACTCATCTAGCACAGTCCCTGATTTAAGCAGGCATACACGACTTTCCATTGACGATAATTGTAAAATCAAGAGTTTAACATCCTAATCATGATTGCCTATTACCATACTCTCTGGATTCATTGCTTATTCAGTGCTTGTCAGGTACCACAAAGCTATTGCATAAAATGCATTTACAAATAAGGGGTGCTAATATTGGTTGAACCTTTGATTGAAGATTGCATTAATTTGTAATAGTAATTCAATGAATTACTACACTTAATAGGTACTACACTTGATACTGTTAAACTGATTCCCATTTTTAAAAATTGATGTACAGTACACCAAACACACGTGCACTCATAATTTAATGTAGATAGGATTGTTGATTTGTTTAGTGGTTGTAGTTACTTCAACATTAGGGTCACTGAAGAAGCAGTTAGACATTCCTTTTGGAACTAATTGTTTAATACTGGTAATTGGCTCCAAAGCGGTTTTGAAATCAGTATTTTGGTTATTATTAGAAGTATAGAAATAATATCTTAATATATTATTAAAATGACAGTACATATTACTCTACTGATTACTTCACACCTGTAATAATGAAAAACAGGTGAAAAACTTATTGTATATTTTGAAAACCAACAATTAAAGATGCTTTTCCTTTTTTGTTTGCTTAGTACATCTGCACTGCACTATTTGCAAAAGAAGTCTGGCATAAATTCATTTTGCATAGTTATGGATGTAAATTAATCTCTGTGAATATATTGCAAATTGAAAATCCTTTGGGATTTCCAAGGTTTGCAAATGTGTCAGAAGAAATGTGTGTGTAAACAAGGGAGGAGCTGAACAGCTGTGGTAAATGCTGTTGAACTTTGGTACTGTACATTCCCGTCTTTTTTCCTGGAGGTCCAGTTTCTTGTAAATTGCACCAGCCACTCAAAAGTGACGTCTAAGCAGAAATGCTGGTCTGTTTCATGAAGAAACATTTACAGCTACTCCTCCTAGTGAAGACTGTCATCCGTGCTAGACAAAATCACAGGCTAAATCCAGATTAATGAAGTAAAGCTGGAGTGTACTGGTACTGGTTGTTAAAGTAATAGGTATAAAGTAATAGGGATAATAAAAATAGTCTCTGGTACATGTATGTCTTTCTTCTGAATTAGCAGTTACAATTCTGCCGAATTATTTACAGACTGCATTACCAGGTTCTGTTATTTAATATGTGAACAAACATGTGTTGACATATTTAAGATATTGAATATTGACATATTAACCACATATTGACCAATCATTTGTGAGACTGACTGCAAAGAGTCCAGTTATACACAAAAATGTTCTAAGAAAATGCAAGTCAGAACGGAAATGTGAGCTTTCAGTATTCTTACCATTTAGAACCTTTAGTTATAGCGATTATTTCTGAGTTTCAAGTTACAAAGTATGGTTAGTTTTGTTTTGCAAACGTTTGGTTAGGAGAGTGTTATCTGCTTCTATTAGGTACTGCTTACACACAGATAATTTCAAAGTTCTTACACACCCTTTCCTGCACACATCTTAATGTATATCAGTAAAAATATTTGGTGTCAGTTCAACTATTGCAGCTTATGTGCGTGCTAACCATTTCTTTTAATGATGTAAAATTTCATTTTTAACCACCAATTGTTTCTTTATGTCTGAGCTCACAGCAGGAGCTCCAGTATGACACAAACAGAACTACTGCTAGACAGGCTCCTCCAACCCACCCGTCAGAGCCATTCAACTTTTTGAAGCATTGCCAGGCCCATAGAGGCTTACAGGAGAGTTAACACTTAAAAGGAGGGGCTCTCATTGACATCACTGCACGCCACGCAGGCTCCTGAGTTGCCAAAGGTGCTACCTGCCAGAAAGCCTAGAGGGACCTGTCTTAGTGTTTCTCAGCTTTATGCAAAGCAGAGCTCAGACAATTGTGAACTAAACTTGGGGAATCCCCACCACAGTTGGAGAGTGACAGTTAGTTCAAGTAGGTCGCTGCGTTAGCATGCGTAGGCTGAAAAGGAACAAGTAAAAGTTTATTCCATGCTGAAAAGAGAAGAAAAGAAACACAATGTTTTGGCTGTGGAGCCTTCTTTGGATGTGAAGAAGAATTGTGTTTCTTTTCTTCTCTTTTCAGCATGGAATAAACCTTTACTTGTTCCAAGTGACAATTAGGGTTGTAATCATAACACTAAAATATTGATTCTCAATGCTGTTGCTAATTCTTTGTAAAGTATTTTATCAATTATTATAGTTAAATAATTTCTGGGATTAATGAAGTGAGTGGAGTGCACTGGTACAGGTTGTTAAAGTAATAGGAATAATAAAAATAGTCTCTGGTACATCTCTCATATGAATTAACAATTACAAGTCTGCCGAATTATAATTTTCAAACACAATTTGTAAACTCTTTGGTAGAAAAACTACCTATTAAGTTTAAGTTCAGTTTCGCTTGGGAACATAAAATAGATCATCTTGAGATTCATTTTCAGTTGTTTTGGAAAAAAAGTCTAACAAAAGCTACTGTGTTTCAGTGGAGATGAGCTTTCCTGAGTGAGAATTCTTTCACTGCTTGGAATAAGACGTAGTTCCTACTCATTAGTTTATTAGCTAAGCCTGCTCTTTGGGCAAAAGCTTTATCTGGCTGATGTAATCAAAACCCCAACCTTCTATCTTTTTTGCTCTGATATGGAGGGCATTCGTACTTAGTGCTTTTATTCTGATGCTTATTATATCCTTATATGTCTGAATGTAAGGCAGGAGAAAGTGGAAGACATTTTAAATGGAACAAAAAAACTAATGGAAACTGACAAGTGATAGGATCTGCAGTCACACAAAAGCCAGTTATGTACTTTGGCAATTTAAAGACACTGCAGTTTCCAATTAAAACTTCACCATTTTGCCCCCTCATACTATCAAAACTTTTGTTAGTAGAATAACTGTCTTTGAGTAAGAGTTTTGATCATTTTACAAGTGCAACAATCCATTGCACTGCATGGTGAGAACACTGCACTGTATTTGTCAAGGGAATTCAGAATGTCATTAAGGTGCCTGAAAGGGAAAGGAATTGTACAGTAAAACAGCAGAGCAACAGAAATATGATGTGTTATCTACAGCAACAGCTTTCTTAAGAAAAGCCTCATACTTCCTGAAAGTGTGTACACATCCATCCTGTAGGGCTGCTGGAAAGGAAATTAATATTGAAAACAACTGCCACAAGCTGGAGTTATGTTAAGGTAATGCTTCAGCTCAAGCCAAGAGGTGTTAATTTCCATTGCCCTGGTATGAAAAAATCTTGCAATCCAATGACACATGCCATATTCATTTTTTACACTTTCTATTCTTTATGCTGAGTGTTGAGAGATGTTCTCTTATTGTAAAAAAGCTGTGTATTTTATTAACTCCCATGTGTTTTGTTTTGTGTGTATTGTGAGTATTGCGAGATATGTTTTAATGTGATTTTAACAATTTTACCTCTGGAAAGGAGGATGAAAAGAACCGTTCCGTTATTCTATTGTCTGTATTTATGGGGGTTCCAGAGGGGGTTCCAACATCCTCATCGTGGACCCTGGTCAATGAGTGATTCCAGAATCGCCACTGACAGGCAGAAGAATGGAAGGCTCCTTCAGGACTGCAACAACTTCAACTGCCCTGACGATTCCTGCAACCTCCATGTACAGCACATGGGCAACCAAGTCCTCAAAGCAGAAGCAGAGTAAGATGGTGTTCCGGGAATGTCTATTCTGTGGAACGAGCGTGCAGCAGAATGAGACTTGGTCCCCAGGCTCTTGGATCCTGTATCCCATGAAATCTTCAAGTGCAGCCTTTGAGAACCCTAGGAATGGGCTGTTTGTTGATCATTACATCAAAATTGAGAGTAAACCGATCACCTGCCATCATTCCCACTGTTCTGTACAGAGTCGAAAAATGGACGACCTACAGGAAACACTTAAAAGGACGAGAGTTGTATCGCCAAATCATTTGCCTCGGAGGAAAAACACAACCATATTGGTGCTCTCTCTGAAGCTTTTAAGCTATGCTCATCTGCCATCATGCCTTTTGGGTTGGTCATGTAGTTCACATGTCGGATTCGAGACCCCAAAAAAGGTTATTTTCCCCCGGATGAGCTGGGGTAGTCACATCAGAGGGTTACAAGAGACATGTTTCAAATATGTTGAAGTAAACGTGAAGAAAAGCAGCATATATATCACCTTCTAGGTGAATATGACCCCATGGCCAAACCAGATATATAAGACTCTCTGGGACAGAACCAGCTCCTTGAGAACCAATGGTGTCAGAACATAGAGTATTGACTGGCTAAGGTTCTGGACTCACAACTGGAAGGTTTTGAGTCTGAGTTCTCCATGTGGGCATTGCTATTGTACCCTTGAACATGCTGCTTTACCCCAACTAGGTAGTGATAACCCTGCTGTTGCTTATCCAGGGCTTGTCATGCACTCTGTCTGCTTCACACTCTGAAAACTAGGTTGAGCTCAAGCCTGATGAGCCTCAAGGCTCGAGAACTACTTTCTAGCCTCTAGCTTTTAAAGATATTTAAAATACTGCATTGCTTTGTTTTTCAGACTAGATGTGTATATTAAAAGCAGTGTGACAAAATATACATCTCCAGTAAAGTTTAGAAATTATTTACCGATCAACTATCTCAATGATCTACAGTAAATCTACAGACTCTTCAATTTAATCACATACACTGGCTATCAAAATTATTCACCGCCTTGGGCTTTGTAAAATTGTATAATATGGAATCTTATATATGGAAGTATTCAATTGGAATTGTTTGCCATTTATTGACACAAAACATTCTATGATGTCAAATTAAAAATAAAATTCTCTATATACTTCTAAATTAATTATAAATATATTTACATATATACATATACATAAGTGTTCACCCTCCTTGAGTCAGAATTTGGTAGAGGCACATTTGGCAGAAACTATAGCAGTAAGTCTATAACAATTTTGCAAGTTTGCACACTGCAGATTTAGCTTATTCTTTGCAAAACTGCTCAAGCTACCTCAAGTTGGATCAACTTCTTCCACAAATTCTCATTTAGAACTGTGGTCTGGACTTTGAGTGGGCCAACCAGAATATTCACTTTTTTTGTTTTTAAGTCTCTTCAGAGTGGATTTGGCCGTATGTTTTGGGTCATTGTCCCGCTGGAAGATTAATGATTTTGCAGGTCCCAGGTCTGTTGCAGACTGCCGCAGGTTTTCCTCTGGGATTTCTCTTACTTTGCTGCATCCATTTTGCCTTCTATCCTCATAAGTTTTCCAAGCCCTGTTGCAGTGAAACATCCCCATAGCATGATGCTGCCACCACCAAGCTTAATCGTAGGGATTGTGTTGATAGAATGTGTAGTGTGGGTTCTCATTAGACCATAGAATCTTGTTCCACTCAGTCTTAGAGTTCTGGCAAACTGCAGTCAAGATCTGATGTGGATTTTTTTTTCCAACAATGGCTTTCATTTTGCCACTCTCCCATGAAGCACGAGCAATTGTTTGTTATAGTTTCATAGCATAGTTTCTCCCATCTCAACCATGGGAGACTCAAATTCCTTTAGAGCTGTCACGGGTCTCTTGGTGGCCACCCTGACTAGTGCTATCCTCACCCAGATAGTCAGTTATTGTGGGCTACCTGTTCTACACAGATTCACAGTCGTGCCACGTTTTCTCCATTTCTTTAGAATGGACTTGACTGTGCTTTTGGGGATATTCAGTGTCTTGGAATGTTTCTTGTACCCTTCCTCTGATTGGTGCTTTTCAATAACCCTATCCCATATTTGTTGTGGAAGTTCCTTTGTGTTCATGATAAAGTTTAGGTAGGGAGGTGTGGTACCTCCCAGAGATAGGTATATTAAACCTGAACTCATGTGAAACACCTTCAATTCACAAGAGTGTACTCCATTTAACTAATTATGTGATGTTGACTTTGACATTGTAGACTGTCAATCAATGTAAACAAAAGCCTATTTAAATACATTGATTCCATATTGTAGGTTAATAAAATGTGAAAAAGCCAAAGGGAGATGAATACATTTGATAGCCACTGTAAATGATAAATTAAGAGCCATGGTCTTTTGCCTTTAGACAAGTGTCAACACACGAGGGACCTGAATACAAGGAAAAATAAATAGTTATAGCATTATCAATGTTATTTTATGTATTTATTTTCACACATATTAAAAGCATATTGAAAAGGGGTGTTTTTTTCAGTCTTCTGGTTTAGTGTTGTTGTTTTTTTTTGCACTATGGATGCATCAAAGAGAAATTTAAATTGAGATGATATTGTTCACAAAACTGATGCCTTTTCCCTAAACAAAACCAAGAATAAAAAATAGAATGACTGTACTTGTGCCATAGTCTGAGTGCATCCAAGTAGTGCAAAATAGAAGACAGAAATTAAATAAGATAGTAGTTCTTATGTTTTCCTAAGGAGTAAATATAATTCCCTGTAATTTCAAGAAGGAAAAAATAATGGCGAGAATTTGTAGAAACACTTTGCCTGATGAAGCCTAATTGTGTATTCAAAGTCTTTTTTGTGGTATTTCTTGGAAAATTGCTTCATTATGTTGTGGTCAAATGTAACTGTTTTCTAGGGGCAGGACCTACTCTCGTTCGCTCCTCCTGAGGCAGCTCCCACTGTTTCAATGTTCACATGATTTGTTACTACGGAACTGGGTCACATGACACTTTAGTTGACACGATGGCAGTGTCAACAAATCAACTTAAACCCCTTTAAGTAATAAGGAAAAAAAATGGTAGTGGAAACTCACAAGATACAAAACACATCACAACATGGTAAAGAATTTTGCAAAACTATTCTATATTTATGTAGAGTTTTTTCACATTCTCTGTCTTGTTGGCATATATGATGAAATTTCAGATTGATAGTCGGGAGTGACTGAGCACGGTAAGGAGTTGCCCTGATATTTACAAGAGCTGCCCTGCTTTGAGTTTAGGGGTGAGATGGAGTGGTGAGATTTACCCCAGGGATTGTCCTCAGAAGATCATTTACATGTAATAGGGCAGACCAAGGGTGATTTTGCCCAAAAGAAAAACACAGTGAACAATGTCTTAAACTAATTATACAGAAGGCATTTGGTTTTCTCTTTCTAAAGCTTTCTCTCATCTCTGGCTACTGTACATTCTCTAGCATAATCTTCAAGAATTTATATTTTACCATTACCACCAATGTGCAGGTGGATGCTGCACATTGGTGGTGGTGGAGGGGAGTCCCCATTACCTGTAAAGTGCTTTGAGTGGAGTGTCCAGAAAAGCGCTATATAAGTGTAAGCAATTATTATTATTATTATTATTATTATTATTATTATTATTATTATTATTATTATTATTATTATTATTATTATTATTACACATATCATAGTTATCAGGGTACGCAGAAACAAATATTGGATTAACATATAATTTAAAATGTGTAATCTGTGATGAGTGATATAGTGCTGGAAAGCTTATTACACAAACACAGTTGTCCTTCACCAATACCTGAGGTCAACCCTGTAAATCTTTACAGATTCAAAAGAACATGTTTTAAGCATGTTGTACAATACAAGAAAAGAAGCTGAGGCAATAAAGGACTAACCAGCAGCAGAAAAATCACATTGATATACCAACCCACAGATAGACAGAATCTGTGTAACAGTAATGCATGCATTTATCAATACCAGAATGTTATATTTGGTTACGTTTTCTCCTTGTTAAGTCTAATCTAGCATTTTTTTCCTATAAGCATGAGGATTTTACAAAGACTTTATTTAGTATGTTTTTCAACCACAGAATGACTCCTCTGCATAGCTGGTTGTTCTGTGCATAGCCCAATAGCTTCTCACTCCTCTTTTTTCAACTCTGTTTGCCTCTAGACTTCATAATCTATTAATGTCTGAGCAGTTCATTAATTTCCAAGGGATATTCTAATGTGTCAATGAATATTTATGAAAATGTCTCGGTCATCAGCAGTCCTTTCTACCATTGGAAGGAATGCAGTTTTAATGGTTCTCAATATTTATAGAGAGACATACAACTAGGTGCAGTCACGTAAAAAAGGCAAAGTTTTTTTGGAACTAGAATCGAATCTGAATGCAAATGATAATTGTTGGAAAATGATGAAATAATTTTGTCCCAGCATCATGAGATTTGTTGGAAGAGATTCCATTTTTCATTTTTAGTTTTAGGCAGAGTTACGGAATATTTATTGTAGAATCAGCCTTTTTGATTTTCCTTGCTAACCACTGGCTCTTTCTACAATATAAGTACAAAAAGGGTTTCATTTCTAAATGCAATACATGGCAGCTAATTTGAAATATGTATGTCTAAGATTTGAATGTGTTCAGATACTGTTTAACTGTACAGAAATCCTTTTTTTTTTGCCGACAAGCAAGTTTCAGAAAAAAAGTGCTTAATAGAATACAGCCTCTTTGTCACTGCAGTGTGACTCTTCTGTCTGGCATTCCTGGAAATCTAGGCTGGTGGCTCAATGACACTGGGACGTGGGACAAACGTGTCTGTTAGGGAAGAGGGTCTTTATGTGCTGCTCAGACCTTATTAAAAATAAGCTTTCTGTTGCTGGTTCCCTCCTCCAAACTACTAGCCTTGTTTCTTTAATGAGGACATCTCCTCTCTCAAGCCCCAGCTATCATCACTGCTCTAATTGTTCCCACAGATGCTCTGAATAAGTGGTTATGTATTGCAAACTGTGTGTTCCGGAGGGCCGCCAGAGGCATTAAAGTAGGGCAGGGGAATGCGTTTACCTGACTGATGGGTGTAAAAATTCTGATAAGGGGGTCTCTTGGTGGAGAGGTGAAACTAGTCTACTCTGAAGCAAGGTACTAATTCCCTTATCATTTAATTAAACTAATGTTTGATGGACAGTGTGCTTATTCTAGCTGTGAATTTTTAAGACTGTCATTATCAGCATAATCCATCTGCCAATTGTTAAAAAGTCCCATAATATTTGAAGCCAGTCGTGTCTAAATCAACACAATTTCCCAGTTTTTGGTTTAACACCAACTCTTTGAAGATTGATGTATTTTATATTTTATAATAAATCAATTTTTTATTCTAAAACAGAGTTGTAGAATATAACTAATTCCATATAAGTGCCTTATCACCCGTACAACATCTCTTGAATTACTGTGCATCATTTTAGTCTATAAACAGACTACAGTTCATTGATACTGAGGCTTGACATTTTTTTCTTGCTAAAATTTCACCCATGGAATGAAAAAGAAGAAATACAGAATGTGGTTGAAATGAGTGTTAAAGCTTGGGTGTCCTACATCACAAATTTCCTCTATTGTGCAAAACAAGGGAATTAATAAATGGAAAGACAAAATATACTACAGTGACTGACTTGAAACAGAAATTAAAAAAAAAACTATGTTTCAGATTATTTTGCAAAAGAAAACTAAACCTTCAGCTTGCAGGACAAAAACAAAGCTTTCCAGTTTTTTTTTTTATTACGATTAGCTGCAATTTTAAAAGAAAGGATAAACAAAAACCAGAGTTTGCACTAAAGAACATATAACATGTGCTTAACTTCTGTAGCTTTCTTTAATATACTCTCCTCTTTTTAGTCAAAATCCATTAATATCTCCTGAGTGTTTTGAGTTAATAAGCATAAATTGAATAACGTTCTGTCGCATAAAGTAGGAACTGTTTAAGGCAAGTTCAATAATGTGAAAATAAAAGCCAATTTCAGCAGGATGTCCACACAGTGGTGATGCCAGGGTTATGGACTGGAGTTGGCCAGGGTATCATAAGCTTGCTGTATAGAATTGACGCCTATGGCTTGTCAGGCATCTTATGAGTGAAGCCTGCATCTGCTTCAATCATTGTAGGACTTCAAGTTTTAAATCCTTCTAATGTACAATATTATACATTATACGTAACATTACTCATTTGAATCCCACGCTTTTAACTAAACTTCCTAGGATTTTTATGCCCTTTGCATTGTCCTGCCACCCTATTGTCTCAAAGACCTGAGCGATCTTTCAGAATCAGAATCTTCACAACTTACATAAGTTGTTGATCTATGGGATCAATGGTTCTGTATTTGTTTGTTTGTAATGTATGTCCATGCTGTCTGCATGGAACGCTTCATACTTGTCTATATTAAATGGCATCTGCCAGGCATGTCTGAACCCTTCAGTTCTATGTTCATACTTTAGAATTTCCTTCATAGTGTCTACGTTTGCCTCCTATTTTACCATCTACAAACATCACTAATTGAATCAGTGACTATATTTTAAGTGACTGTAACAGAAAATACTGCAGATTCTTCTAGAAATATTTTTTTACTCACAGCCAAAAGGCAGAGTTTGTTTTATTTCAATTGTTTTTTTGTTCCCAGGTTTGATTTTGGATTTGATGTGGTGGCTCACAGCTTTGAAAACTAAGCCCTGTGTTGATTTTTGTCTTGTGAAATTCTTACGCTACACTTTAATCTTTTGTCCTTCAAAATGGAACTGGTTCACAACGTGGCTGTTTTGAATAGAAAATATGGAGGCATTCAGGATGTAAATACAGAGGCCCCTTTACACATTTAGAGGATGCGACCTGGTGCTCACACGCAGGCAGCTAATTTGCCAGTCAAATGTACTTTTTTGTGTTGTCACTTCTTTACTCACTTGGATTATTTCTTTGATGGTTAAAAGTCTTTTAATGTTCAGACGGATCTCACATGAGAATTATTTCCTGTACATGTCTAAAATTTGTAAGTGAGCTGTTCAAAGTCATATCCTGAGTACCTAATTCATCAGAAATCTCTCCTCTCTCCTATTTTTTATGTTCAGTAGCTGGAATGTACAGTACATTAAGGTCTTGGAAATATATTAATAAACATCATCACATAAAAGGTGAAAACCTGAGTCATAAAGTATTGGTACATCTCTAGGGAAGGGTAAGATAATGGGTTTAGAAGAGGCTTCCCTCCATGAGTGCAGAAGCACCTTAATAAGACACTTCTGAGTCTCAGAGAGGTGAAGGCCTTGGAGCAGGAGAGGAGATCGTGATAGTGGATGAGAATATGGAGTCTGATGTGAATTCCCTTTGCAGAACCAAGTGGTTGTGCTGCAGAGGTGATAAGTCTGCACATGGTGACACATCCAAGAATCTCTTTTTAAATTCACGACAGTGGTATTTCCTTGTAGCTCAGCAAGCCTCAACCTTCTCAGTAAACTGAGATATCCATTGAAAATCCAGTTGTCTGTGGTAAGTGGTGTTGGTTGATCAGTAGGTGGCACTCTTTTCTCTGGACCAGAAAAACCAGAACACCAGTATGGTCACGGGGAACACTGTGCTATAGAAAACATAATTCTTCCGATACCCCTTTGGGTGTGTATAATCTGGCCCACCTAAAGTTCCCCCTAATTTGATTAATGAAGCTGATTGGCTGTAAAATGGGGCTCCTGGCACGTAATGGATAATGCACATCATGTAGGTGGGTTCTGTACTTCAGTGGTTCATGAAGTATCTACCCTCCTAGATGTGAAAAATATAGGTCATTAGCCATACAGTATCACTCTGCAGCTCACAACTGGCAGCCCACTAAAGCTCAGCAGGTGTGAGCCTGGTCAGTACCTGGATAGGCCAGGTACTGACCAGGCTCACATCTGCTGAGCTTCAGTGGGCTGCCAGATGTGAGTTGCAGCCCTGGGAAAAGCTAAGGTTGGTGCTGGAAGAGGTGTGAGTGGGGCCAGCGGGGGGCGCTCACCCTGCAGTCCATGTGGGTTCTAATGACCCAGTATAGTGACGGGAACACTATACTGTAAACAGGCGCCGTCCTTTGGATGAGATGGAAAACCGAGGTCCTGACTCTCTGTGGTCATGAAAAATCCCAGGGTGTTTCTCGAAAAGAGTAGGGGTGTTACCCCGGTGTCCTGGCCAAATTTCCCATTGGCTCTTACCAATCATGGCCTCCTAATAATCCCCATCTATGATTTGGCTTCATTAGTCTGTTCTCCTCCCCACCAATAGCTGATGTGTTATGAGGGTTATGTGTTATGAGGGTTCTGGTGCACTATGGCTGCCGTTGCATCATCCAGATGGTTGCTGCACAGTGGTGGTGGTGGAGGGGAGTCCCCATTACCTGTAAAGCGTTTTGAGTGGAGTGTCCAGAAAAGCACTATGTAAGTGTAAGCAATTATTATTATATATAGGCTGTTCAGGTTTTTGAATGGTGTGTCTGGAGATGTTCCTTATGGGAGTAATATGAACCCTTTTCAAGCTTTCACACAGTTCAAAATACCCAGTTGAAGCATTTTGCTTTATGTTCATAAGCACAGAAATCCCTACCTCTTCCGACCAAATGTCTTTTTCCACTGGACTTCCAATGGTCACTTTTCCATGAAACACTGCAGTCATTGGTGATGGTCATTGCCAGTTACATACATTTGTCCTGGGTATGTTTATTGTTCTTTTCTTTTCACATGGAAATGAAACTGGGGGAAGATTTTGTACCCGAAATTATAGATCTATATTTCCAGGTTAATTCTTTCCTTGACAGAAACAAAACCATCTCATATTTTTTCCCACTCTTTCAAAACAGCTGCTAATGAAAGCCAGGATTATAAATATGCTGAAGAGCTTACCTTGACCCTTCAACTAATTCACCGTAGCAACAAGACAGCACAAGTATTCATGTCGGTTTCCGGTGTTTGCTAACCTGTTAATTTCTAAGAATTTCTTTCTCCTTCGATGCAGAATTTCAGCATTGCCTGTTTCATGTCACCATATTTTAATGAATTCTGAATGTTTTTTTTGTTATTTGCGCGCCATTCCAGTACCAGCTAGATCTAGAACAGGGGTGCCCAACCTTTTTTACTGTAAGATCTACTTTTTCATTTGCCAGTCTAGCGCGATCTACCAGTGTGAATTTGAAGCTCGGATATAGGAAAAATAGACTGTAGGCACATCAGTACAATAACGATACCATCACTAAAATGACAGCAAATAAAAAGCAAGTGACTCATGTTACAATGAACAAATAATGTTCCCTATTTTAGAAAAAAAGGATATCCTACCTGAATGTGAGCATTGGCACTGAGAAGCTTACTTGAGAACACTTATTAATTTTTTTTGAACGTGTTGACACTGCTGATCATGTCGATGACATTTTTATTGTGTCCCTGCAGCTCGACATTCAGCTCATTCAGCAGTTCAGTCACGTCTGTTAGGAATGCTAACTCCAGACGTCACTGGTCATCCTCTAATTGGGCATATTCACTATGTTTAGACGACTTGAGAAGCTCGGATTTCAGGCAACAGCTGTCTGAACCTTGCCCAAAATCTTTGTTTTTGAAATCTCCAAACAGCAAGTCAGCAGCCTCAGCAAACACTTTTTTATTACTTCACGATCCCTGACTGACCTTTTAAGTTTAGCCAAACCGTGGCTCACACGGAACAATGTGATGATTGCCCCTTTCGCTCTTGTATTGGGCCTCCTGAAAACCGACTGCTTCTAGTTGAGATTTTAAGTTTTCCACTTTCCTTTTCCGTAACTCACTTTTAGCATCATACGTTTTGTGTGCAATTCTGAAATGGTGTTCTATATATTTCCCTTTTTCGCGTACACTCTAGCGTTGCAGATTTGAACGCGAAAGTAAAATAATAATAATCATGCTCCCATTCCTTGTGGTAACGGTGAGTTTTCGGTCTCTTTGCTTCATCATTTTCGCTCAAACACTACAACTATCAAATAGGCAATCAAACTGTAGGTGAATTTGTCACGGCCAGTCTGTTTAGCTCCACTATACCATGTAGCGAATCTGGGGGTCGTGCGGCAATAGCCAAGAGAACGTTTTTGGGTAGCGCACACAACACTTTATTTACGGAGTTCCTGTAGCCCTTTTTTCAGTATCACGCAGGGAAGAGACTTTTACAACCCATTCGACAAGGGTTAAACACACACAAGAGCAGTAAAATGTATGACATTACATGCATAGATCTGAATGAAATTTTAGGCTATCAAAAAAGGTAAACAGTCAAAGAGCCCATTTATTTTTTGCCAAACATTGCGATCGATCGACTGGCAATCACTCAGCGATCGACTTCTTGGGCACCCCTGATCGAGAAGCTTTGCGAATTGTTATGATTACACCGTTTTGTTTTTTGCTGCTGTTTGCAGTTTTGTTTGAGTTCTTTCTCTGCTTAATAGTCATGTTCCATGCATGCCTTTAGGTTCTGGAAAGCTTTAAGATCATGGACTACAGTTTGCTGCTAGGAGTTCACGTGCTGGATCAGTGCCCGAAGGAGAGGGATGGGGATAATGCACAGGCGGCAGGGGATGGGAAGCGCCCAGGAGCCCAGAAGGTGCTGTACTCCACCGCTATGGAGTCCATCCAAGGAGGAGGCAAGTCTGGGGAAGCAGTGACCACTGATGACACGTAAGTCCCACTTGGCAGTGAAGTCCGGTGTGAGTCACATACAGTCCGACTGGTCAATGCCATTGTCTTCATGGCTGCTGTTGGAGGAGTCTGAGTCAGTGAGTGGTCCACCCTGCCTTACATTGTTTCTATCGTTGTATTGGGCCCAGCTGCTCAAATGGCAGATTTTTCATAAGCAATGAGCGGTACATAAGACGTTAAAATCACAGTTCTATGGAGTACAAAAGGCAACATTTAAATGTCACATGCAGGAGTCGGGAATGAAGAGTGAATTATTATGGAACCAGGATAATCAAGAGAAATGTTCCAATGAAAAAATATGACACAGGAGTCCTGCATAAATTACCCAGCAAAAGCATCGTTTATTGTTCAAGATGAGCTCTGTAGTCTAGATCGAGGTCTTTGTCTAGTGAGCCATGGGTTTTCACTCTCGATGGTGGAAAAGGTGACTTGCTGCATGCTTGTCTCAAGAAGACACATGCGTTCAATGGTACTGGTCAGGGCCCGCGGTTCTGTCTGATACTAATAAAGGACATGCCTGTTCTGTGGCATGGAAACCCTGCTGTTTGTGTTCTACACTTGCAGTGATAAAGGTAGCAGATGATGTATAGGACTGGAAGGCTGTGCTTGAAGACTTGTTTCAGAAAAGGTTCATAATCTCTTGCATACTCAACACAAAACCATATACTCACAGTGGGGATGAAACAGATGAATTGCAGAAGGTGGAACACAGAACAAAAGAGAATGATTGAAGTGCAGCAAAAAGCCACACACTGACTCTGCCCTTTCTTATTCCTATTATAACAAGATGAAGCTTGACTCTCATCGGCTGTGTGTCTTTATTTCAGTAATATATAAACAGTCGGATGTGACAGCTCTCTTAAAATACTTATTTCCATTTTGTATCATTCCTACAGAATGGGGGGCATTCCTGCCAAAACACACAAGGATGAAAAGCTTCTTATCTTCCTTGGTATTATTGACATTTTACAGTCGTACAGGTATGATTTTTGTGTTTGTACTTGAAAACATATCAGTTGAAATGTTAAGACTGGATCAGCTGTGATGCTAAAGATTGCTTTAGAATATTTAGAATAAGTGATACTAGACATTAATGTCTTTTTGTATCTTTACTAAATTAATAGTAATGGAATGGTTTGTGCTAGTCTTTATCATTTTCTTTATGAGAGTCATCCCACAGTTTGTTGTGGTTCAGCAGTTACATTGTCTTATGGTGTCTGTAAGCACTGTGCCAGCTGTCAGATTCACCATCAATCCTCACCTCTGGCCATAACAACAGACAAGAGAGCTTATTTAGTGCCAAAGCGAAACAATTGAATTTGTTTTTCTATTACTTGGTGAGATCCTTATAGGTTCTTCATTTTTTTTCAAGGTTGATTAAGAAGCTGGAACACTCCTGGAAGGCTCTTGTATACGATGGTGTAAGTTATTAAATCTTTTCATTATTAAAGCATTAATTGCGTCTTATAACCCTGGAGCCAAAGTTTTGTACTATTTCATTGAAGGCAATTAATGGAGATAAACGTTTCTAATTTTTCTTGTAAAAGAACATAGAAATTAAATGATTTAATGTAGAACATGTTTTATTGAAGGTACTGTATTTCTTTAATTAGCTTTATGTTTCATGTTTTTGTGTTTTTATTCTGAAAAACATTACAATTACTGTACATTTTCTATCTTGTAGGATTCGGTGTCAGTACATAGGCCTGGCTTCTACGCAAACAGATTTTTAAAATTCATGAGTACTAGGGTATTCAAGAAGATACACAGTAAGTGTTCATCAGTGATTCTTTCCAACTGTTGCAAGTGAAAGATGTTTTAAATAAAGTGTTGCACTTTAAATGTCGCAGTCAATGACATGTTTATCAGAAGAAACTAAAGTCAGGTTCCTATTCCACATCTCGATTTTGTCCCCACTAATTTCCATAAACATATTTTGCCTGATTATATCTACATAAATTTACAACACAGAGTTTAAATTTGCCTCACGTGTTCCAAACCACAGACGAGAGACTTAAAGTATTGAAACTTGGCAGGTTCCCTCCTCCTCGTTTCTGCTGTTTTTGCTGTATACAATTTCTGTTCAGAAAACTGCAGGCCCGGCCTGTGTGAAAGGGGAGCCTGGGGAGCGAGCTGTGTGTAACCTCAGTGATACTCTTCATTTCTTATCTCAGAGGAACGGCAGAGGCCGTTTTTATGCCTTTATCCCTCTTGGTTGCCAGCCAAGAGACTGAAAAATAAAAAATAAGACTAGAAAATACATTAAAAATGTAAAGTTTGCTAACAAATCTACCACAGCCTGTGCAGCAGAAACCTTTAAACGGAGCCGCATTTACTGCATTTTACTGTAACACAAAGATAGTGCGATTAGAATTGTGTAGAACACTTTCAATATATATCATGTGCGTCTTTGAATTATGGAAAGGAAATGTGGCTGTGGCTTTGCTGACGGTCATTAAGCTTACATTTACTGGTTTTGTATTGACTTACTGGCTGACCTAAATAACACAAGGCCAAGTCTAAACAACAAGGAAACAAGCACAGCTGTTCCAGTGCGAATTCTATTAAAAAAGAATATTGAGGATTACTTTAGAAAAAGATTCCTTGTACGTACATACACGCCACAGGCCTGTATCACGTACCTAAATGAAACTTGTATGTGTGAACGATTTCTTGATCGTTCTGCTGAGTTGATAATAATTTCTAACTATTTATAATAATAATTCTCTTTCTACATAATAACAATGTGATGGCAATAACTGCCCCCTCCCCCATACCCACTGGAGGTGGGGATTCTCAAGGTCCTGCAGCGTTTTCTTCCACGTCGGTGACGTTCTCCCCTCCGCCTCCCCCAGCTATCAAATGCTCTCCGTCGAAGAGAGCGCGGAACTCCATCCCAGCGCTGAAGGCGTCCTCGCAGGAGATCCTGTCCTCCCCGAACGAAGAGCGGTGCGAGGAGAGGAAGGACAGGCTCAGTGGCGCCCGAAGCCTCGCCAGCCTGGATGGACAAGGTACAAGAACCAAGAACGGCCATTTTGCAAAATCCGATGCTTCATCACAGTCGCAGGGCCCGACGTGCTTCACAGTGATGCTCCATCTGCAATAAAGCTCGTACGTGGGTTGCTTATGGGGAAAACAGCTAGGGCATCAGGACATTAGGGCCGGGGTCACTAATTTCATTATTCACCTGTATGAGCTGGCAGCCTTGAACTCTCCTTTAAACGCAAGGCATCTCCGTCTCATCAGCCCTGGCCTTCCCCTGACTTCAGCCTGACCTTTCTAATTCTATTATTAAAGCTCCTGAGTGGCAGTTTTTTTTTATTTTCATTGATGTATAATGTTGACTGTTAAAAAGGCAGAAACCCAGAAAGTGAATGACTAATGAAAAGTCCAGTTTTTGTTTTTTTGAGCTTTTCAGGGCTCCTCTTAGCGTATTTTGGCAAAACAAATACAGGGAAACCTCTCAATTGGGGTTAAGGGCCTGGCTCAGGGGCCCAATGGAGTAGGACTCCTCTGCCGGATGCGGGATACAAACCAGCAACCTTCCAGCCACAGGCGCAGATCCTTAGCCACAGAGCCATCGCTCCGCCCCTAAACATGCTTTCAGTTTTGACTGGCGAGATTAAATTGGAACAGAAGATAACCCTGTAGTTGTATCCATGCATGGAGTCCTAACCCTGACCAGCTTTCACAATCATCCAACAAACTGTAACAATTATTAGTGGTGCTTGTTGTCTGTGGCACCAGCCCCGCCTGGAAACATTACCTGGCCACCCAGCGAGATACCCATGTGGCTTGAAATGAAACTAAGCTGCCACACACTTTGCCATTCTGATTTGGACCAACTGTTATTTTATTGTTAACTTATTGTCTTCTACAATGTGTGATATACTCAAGTGTTCTAAAGGTGCAACGCGATTTGCAAGTATTTTATCGCACTCTTTCTCTGGGTCCCTGTTTCTTTTGGTGGCATATGATGATGTATGAACATGAGAAGGTGCCTTCCAGTAATGAAAGATCCGGACCGTAAGCTAATGGTTGACAAAACTGAATGTGGGATTTCAGTGGTGGTGGTAGATATGGCTAGAATATACTCCTGTAGTGTCCCCTGTAGTGTGTGGGTTGCAACATACTGCAATAATGCAGTGAGTCATGAAACCTCTACTTCCTGACAAAAAAAACTGTCAGAAAGTCTTGCAGCTTGCCAGTATGGGCCATTCTGTAGTAGTTTATAGCATTTTAAGTTGGTTTCTGCTCTACCTCACAAATTACTTCAAAGAGTGCCCTAACATTCAACACCATACCAATGCCAAAAACAACAGTTCTTTGCAAGGAAACATACAGTATATCAGTAGTATGCATGTAGGTTGATATACAACTAATATAACAAAAATGAAATGTTCTATTCTTTAGCATTTAATGAAGTAAAAAATGCATTTCAGTGAATAATGCCAATTTGAAGCCTTCCTGCAATCCTAGAGATACTTAGAGAACAGATTTGTTTTAAAAAGAAACACCCAAGTTAAATGTTGAAACAAATCAATGGATATACTGTATGCAAAGGAACAAGTAATAGGTTTATTCCATGCTGAAAAAAGAAGAAAGAGAACTTCTTCTTCTTTCCTTCCTTCCTTCTTTCTTTCTTTTTTTCAGCATGGAATAAACCTATTACTTGTTCCTTTGCAGCCTACGCATGCTGACGCAGCTACCCACCTGAACTACTACCGATATACTGTATGTATTTAGTAAAAAGGAAAATAGATTTTTATATTAATTAAATGGTATAGACATTCATAACTGATGCTAATACACTTGAGTGACTTTGCTGCATAAGCACTAAATCACCTCATTAGAGAGATAGCTAACCATGCACAGGTGATGTGTTGATTTAATATACCAGATACCAGTATTTGAATGTCAAGCCTATGGAAAAATCAAGAAAAAAAACACTGAATGGGACCCTTGTGCCCCATTAATCAACAGAAAAATGTCTTGGATCCATCAATATTTTGGAAGTGCGTCATCTAGGATGTTCGTAGCCAGAAATGTCTAATCTGGCAAGATGATACAGAGGAACAAAGTCCATCAAGCCAATATCTGAGATAGATACCCTGAGTCACAACACCTCACCAAAATTGTGGATGTTCAGGGATGAAGACCTGGAAAAGAGTGTCTATCCACTACAAAACCCCGCTTGTACTGATTGGTGGCAAACTGAATGCATGGCACTGCATTGATCAAGTCCTGGCGCCTCACGTACTGTCCTTCATGTGAACTCAACTTGATTTGACATTCTAACTGAAAAGTGCAGGTCCTCAACATGTAAGTTATTCAGATGGTACCCTGCTGGCCAGACTTGAGCTCTTTTAAACATTTCTCGGATGAACAGGGACAACATGTGCCGTCTAGGCCTCAGAGACCAGCGAAATGGCACTTGCCTGTGCAGGATATACTAGAGGATTGCGACTGAATACCAGAAGTCAGAACCTGGTACCTGGTGCAAATCAATACAGGTCTACAGTTTGCGTTGTCTCAGACAGGGGCCACTATACAGGCTATCAATCTGTCACTTTCACAGGAAACCCACTGTTGAACATACCTGTTGATGACCAGTTTTAAGCAGCCTAATGAATTTACTTCTGTCATGTCTGTTCAATAAATTGACAACGCACCTTCTACAAAGTCACTTTCCTGAATATCTTGAATATCTTGAATATCATGTGTTGCAGCTGTAATTGATAACTTTCTTTGGATGCTCAGGGTATATTTTTTAATTTAACTATGACTTGTTTAAAGTTATGGAAGGTATCGTAGCAACAGCACAACGTCCTTCAGCGGCAGTTTCTAAACAGATGTCAAGCGAAGTTATTTGTTCACATGTGGTGGCTTTTATTCTTTCCATTCTACAAAGCCCACTGCCACTGAAATTCAACAACAGCAATAATGATACTCCTGTCCTTGCAACTATGTAAACCATGGCTCTGTAGTTTTCAAAAGCTTTGGTTACATGCCAGAGACCTTCAGAGAAAATGTGGCAACATGTTCTTTTTGAATGGCAAACCTTATTTTTTTATTTTTTGACTGTTCTATCTTGATAGTAAGTCATAACAATATAAAGATGTCTAAGCTATATTTCCTATTTTTTGTACTAAATGCTAAACTAAGTTAAACATACTTTAACAGCACAACCCCAGGGTTTGCGAAATGGCTCAAATAGTAAAACGTCTTACAAAAGTTTACTTTTTGAGACCTGCAATCCGAATATTTCTGATTCATTAGCTGTCCATTCCTGGGATACCACTATGGGCATCACACAGTCCCCTGAGCATCACCATAGTTGGGAAGTGTGAGCTACTCCTAGGTTTCTACCCAACAACATGTTTATCAGATTCATCTTGAAATATTACTGATCTTCCCAACAAACATGTTTTTAAGTATTAGATTCACAGGGCTGGAGGGGATCTTCTTCCCAGGAGCTGTATTGGCACCTTCTGAGGACTTTTCTGGTACAGCTTAGGTCTCGCAGCAAATTTAACAGGGCTCTTGCTCTGTCCCTAGTAGACGTTAGTATCGCAGCTGTCGAGAGCCCAGTAAACCGATCCCCCCTTTTTAACCACACACTGCATATTCTGTTTCAGTGTTTGGGTCCTATCTTCAGCCTGACCTCGTTCCACAGCCTCCGGCTCTGTTTGAAGCCGCCTCCATGGTAACCACCATCTCGTCCTCTTCCTTATACGGCAACGAGCCCAGCCTGGCGGGTGACCCCGACGACTCCGCCTACAGGTGCGTCTCGGACAGCCTCGGCAGCCAGCTGCATTCAAATTAAGGCAGTTCCAACCGAGTTCTGCCAACATGTATTTGATTAGATGTAATTTGATTTAGGTCTAAGCATGGTTCTTCTTAAAAGCCCTCAATTAAATGTGACCTTCTGGTGCAGCTTTTTACCCGTATTGCTCTCCTCGGTTTGTACATTTTATATGTCGATTTATTTTCCGTCCCCTTAACTATTAAATATTTAAGTGGTTCTCTTAACAGTTAATTCTCTAAAGACATCGTTGCAAGTTAAACAAAAGGTTTCTGACTCAAGGGTAGATCAAACAATGAATCTAATACAAACAATTAAGAGCTGCCAGGGCAACTTTTAAGAATTCAAGAGCTTGCTTTATACCCATGCAGTCCCTGGGGGAGCGAGGCTCTTGTCTGACATTGTAACATTGACGTCACGACTCATGAGTTCCTTAGAAAGCCCTGCAAATGTAGTAGATCAACAGATATGCAGGCCATCTTTTGCAGACGATTTGCTAAGTTAGTTTGGATGTGTCATTACAAAACAAGTCTACTTTGTGATACTGTGTGGATGTACACAGGACTTAATGCTCTTTGGATGGTTTACATTGCCTAATTACACTTACATAAGCAATTGCTTGTAAAGCACACTATCTACCACTCTAAACTTGAAAGTTGCTACATATTAAAAACAATGTATTAAACTGCAGGTATTAAGAACATTCTGAGCTTGCATTCAGTGGGGTGGGTAAAAGCAGTTTTCTTCCAGCTGTGAATAATTATTCACACCTTGTAACTATTTTTAGTACAATGACGTAAAGATAGCAAACATCTGAGCATTACATACTATTACTCAGATTTATTAACATTCGGCTATTTATGCACAGAACAAAAGTAACCCAGTGGAATACATTTTTCCATTTAAGGATTATTTATGGTGTTGTACTTACTGTAGGATACCCAGATATTCTTAATGTGGAATGAACAATGCTTATCTGTGCCCATCTCTCCAAGACTAGTGCGATTCCCTGCCTAGCTCGATGTGCTGTGGAATATATCACCTGTCGCAGGTTCTGCTGTTGTACAAAGAGGAAATGTGGTATTGAGCCGAGATACCAAGAGACTCACTCACTCAGTCAGTCCTGTACCAGGTGTGACAGTCACTGGATTAAGCTTCAAGCTTTTACCAGGGTCTGCAAAATTAAACCAAGCTCCACCTTTGGAGCCCTATCTCACTTACATGGCCGGAAAATGTTCTTTGTTCTCTACTTTTCCAGAATGTCTGCCCATCACAAGACCAGAGGCTGTGCTTGCTACTGTATGTCCTTTTTTACCCTGAGAGGCAGGGTGATAAATGGCTGAGCCTCATCACACTGGAGGCCAACTAGCTAGCATTCCCTCTACCTACCTGGAAATACAGTATAGCACCCTCTTTGGAGGAAACTCCAAACTTCAACAGTCAGGGTTATAGTGGGTAGAGGCTTCTCAGAACTCTTGGGGCAAAATAGATTCCCTCTATAACCCTGCCTGTCATTCTGTCTTACAGACCATAAACCTCTGGCCATAACAGATAACCTGGGCTGAGCAGGCTTTGGCAAAAGCAGGGGTGTAATGTGGGGTGTGACAGTGCAGCAAAAATAAAACCCCCAAATGGTGTTACTGTCAGGCCCAAGGGCTTGGAGAAGATCGCTTTAAAGGAAGACTGAAATTGGGAAGATGATAAGCAACCGAAAAGCAGGGAAACAAGTGCAGCACAGATGTCGTTTAGAGTTAAAAAAAATTATTAATTATCTGTGAGTGCAAACATGTAGAACATGAGAGCATAAGAAAAGTTACAAGTGAGAGGAGGCCATTGGAAAAATGACATGAGGATCCACTGGCTACATGCTTTATCCCATTCTGTTACATTTGCATTGTGTTGATAATGAATGTTTCAGCTGTTTCTACCTGAGACGTGCATGTCATGTGACATAATGGCATTACAGGAGTCTGAGGGCCCCCTGTTGGTAGTTGTTATGAGACACACTCACTACGTACTGCTGCTGTAGACTGCTCAGATGGTCTATCTCTTCCAAACACCGAGGTCTCGTGTTCAACAGCTGTTAAATTCATTTTCGTTATTTTCATTTCATGTGTTACGTTGTTCCGTCCTGTTTCACAAACTTTTTTTAGTGGCCAAGGCCAATGAATTGTCTCTTTCCAATGAAGTACATTTTGTCATTTTGTGTCCATGTCACTTCAACTACTGTTCCCATTTTCTTTAAAAAAATTAAATCAGCTGTAATGGAATTTTGTTATTTATAGGCCATGTCTTATGAATTTGTTATACAACTGTACCCAGAACAGTTTCTGCTAACTAAACATCAGGTTTAGGCTAGTGCTGCACATAAACATAAAATCGTTAAACCATTAGTTACATAGAATGGGTTGCTACGGTTTAAGGTTTAGTTTTAAGGATTAACATCTTAAAGAGCATAAAGCTGTAATTACGAAAGTAAAGTGTAAGCATTTGCCATTGTTTCGTTGTAGTTACAGTAGGAATCTGTATTTCATAACATGATATTCCGGCTTGCACAGTGCACTTTGCAAAACATTTACTCTTAGTACTGAATGTGGTTCAAGCCTCCATATCCCACAGAACAATTCATGTGCTGGACTCTTGTTCATATTTGCAATACAGGTATTTAATTTCAAAAGAACCAGACTTTCCTACTAAAGGTATCCAAAAGCTGTAAATAATCCACCTTAGATAACAGCCCCTTTTATTGGATGGTTATTGCTGTTCCAGTAAAATACCATAAAAGGCACGAAATAGTTTATTGGCTTAATTCCCTGGCTGAGAGAACGACTTCCAGCCTGTGAGGAGGTGGCTGGCGAAGCCCCATAATCTCCCTGTTTAACGAGTGGTAAGCCGGGAGCCCCTGTCAGGGGAGACCTGAGATGGGATGGAGGGAGGGATACGAAACACGCAAGTGGGTGAAAAAGAAGCGGGATATTAATACGAAATTGAGAGAGAGATGGAGGTTTGAAATCCTTACAAACGTTTAAAACTCTATTAAGTGTTGATATTATACAGTCCTGTATAAATGAGGACTGGATGAGTTCCCCCACTGATTAAAAATGTAGGTTGAACGCATATTTCTTCTGAATGGAGATGTCCCTTAACTGTGCGTGGAACAGTCTACCATGGCAGCTAATTCACTGCACTCCAGGGAAAACAGCAAAATAAGATTCTTGGAATAAACAGTTACTGGACAAGCAAGCAGGGTCACAGGGCCTCTGTTTATAGCCTTGCCTGTGTGCTCGTGTTTATACAATATACTGCTGAAAAAGACATTTTTAGGCAAAATCAGGTGATAGGTTAGGAAATTAATTCTCATAATCTCTGATGCTATATTGAAACCCCAAAAATATTTTCTTGAAATATAACCCTCGAGCTGATCCAAATAACTGGAGCTGGCAAGAAAGAAGTTATTTAACGCACCAGTGCTACTTTGCTGTGAAAATATGATGTTATCTTTTTTCTATTTTGTTTATTTAGAGAAATGTTGGCCTCCAGTTCCACGTTTACCTTAGAGGACAGTGCTATCTGTCTGACATCGGAACAGAGCACGCTGGATATTGACAAAGATGATGGCTCAGTGCTTGATGTCTACTTGGTAAGTAGCAATCACCAAGTTTGCCTCCAATTAAAAGTATATTCTAGATTAAGAACTGGAGTGAAGTTCCTTCATACTTTCAGATTTCAGGTTTTGCTTTGCCTTTTATTATGGACCTGTATGGGATGAAAATGGAGGCACATCAATGTTCTATACATAGGTGAAAATGCACAAGACATTGTGATTTATAATATGTTGTTGAAATGGCATTTCAGTCTTTAGATTTAAAAGACGCAGCCCACCTACTTTTCTGTTATGACAGGCCTCTCTATTAATAGGTGGCTCCTGAGGTCTAAGCACATGAAATTCACAATAGATAGCAAAAACATGGTTGAGGAAGATGAACAATTAGACAATTAAAGACAAAACGGTTCATAAAAGTCATTGGCTCTCCCTTGCATTTGTCTATGTTTCACAAAACCAAAGGTGACAGAAAATACACAGATAAGCACTCTCTCTGACAGGCTGACCATGTGTTGTCTTGGGACATATCAGGTCATATACTGTGAAATCTGGTCTTGGTAACCTCGATGCTCTCCTTTCCTTCTTCCTTTTCCCTGAATAGTTGCAAGTCAGGACAATAGAGCAGTTCGCTATAGAGGTTTAGCTGAAGGTGATTGTGGTGTTTAGTTGCTCTTAATCTGCTGTGCACACAAAGGTCTTATTGTTCTATGACATCACTCTGGGCATCTTCACAAAAAAGGCTTTTGAAAGCCTTTTGAAAATACCTAGAAGCTTCTGAAAATCAGAAATGTTGAGGGAAGAAAGACATACCTGATGTAATACTAATCTATCAAAATATTTTTCTGCTAAAGGCTTTGTCAGTGCTGAAACCCAGACTTGCATTTATTTGACATACAAGACAAGAAAAGTCATTTCAACCTAGAGAAATGTATTCCCTAATAAGGTGGCATCGGTTTTGGAATATTCCAGAATGTGGGGTTTCACAGTTCCTTTGCTCATCATTAAACCTGCATTCACTGGTTTCTGAACTAGATTCTAATGAAGCCACTATGGCTCTTTACTCGGTTTTTAGAAGTAAAACAATTATGTTTTCACAACCAAAATGTTTTTTTTCCATATGGAGTATCAGTATGATGGAAACTGGGCTGTGGTCACCGCAAATGATTTGCATTCATCCCAGATCACAAATGGGGTAGAAAGGACAAGCTGAGAGAAACGTCTGCACTGAGAGCGAATTGCATTTCTGGAGTCAGAATTGCAGTGTTGCTGTGATAGCCCGCTGTCTTGAGTAGACAGACTGCTGAGATGCCAGCCTGCGTTCAGTTTCAGTCCATTCACCTGGAAAATTGGCTTCTGAGTTCCTTGGGAGTTTTGTGAAAATCAGAACAGTGACAGGAGTTCTTTTCCTTACATGTATCATGTCAGTATGAATCCTTATTTATACATCTTTAAATAACAGACAAGTCATTTTCTTGATAGTTTTTTTTATCAAATAATGTCATAAATGCAGGTACACATATGTTTTTAAACCCATTATCCCTGTACACTATTAACCTCACAGGGAAGTAAAACATACAGCAAAGAACTAGAATCTAGTTTAGAAACAGTTATTATTTTAAGCGTTTTATCCATGGTCTTAGTACAGCATATTGTCAGTTTTCTTTCGCTAAATTTGCCATGTTGTATGTATACTATAGTCAGACAACAGTGACAACAGTGGCCTTTACTGTTATTCAATAATTATCAATTGTTAATTACAGTCTACAAGACTATGACAGGTAGTCTTACAACTGCTGCAAATATTTCGTCATACATATAGTAAACTGTTTGGTTTAAGAGTACCAACTACTGTACAAGATAGTGATTACAATAGAAACCAATTGCAAAAATGTTCAAATCATCTCTTGCAAGGTAATCACAGAAAATGATCCTTAACATGTAATGTCTCATACAAGCCAAGCCAAATTACAATAACTAACCCTAAATGGACATCTGCACACCAACCTCTTACTTAAGCAGTACTGACCATTCCTTATGCTAGTAAGTAATCTTCAGTTTCTTCTGTAGACAGTTTGTCATCCATTACCGTCCAATTTAAATTTTTCAGCAGCAGGGTAAGCAGAATGTTGTTTTATGTACACTATTTTATTATAGATTTTACATTGGTTAGTTTATGCATTTCGGTGAACATTTACACATTCACACCTCCATTCCTCTGGTCCAGTTTACTCTAGAATTGTTATTTACCAAACCGTCAGTTGCTGTCTGGCCATGAAATCGTCTGTCTTTGTTGCCATGGTAGCATGCTGGTTGGTGTGGAGTTAGCTCTGTAGTAAACAGACACCGACGAGAGAAGTAAAAGAGGAGTATCTCAGTCTTGGTCAAAGCAGCACACCCTACTGTTCAGTCCTTTAGTCCTGGATTTTACTGTGGGCAATCATTGCGTTTTGCATTTGGAAATTTGCTCTTGTTCTATATAATGTCTTTCTGTTTACAAAGAGATTAACTCAAACCAGTAAACTAGCTAATCACAAGTGTTGTGTGTTTGTTAAAAAAGCAATGGATTTAACAGATATTCACCGTTCTTGGAATATGTTTGAGAAAACGTGCAATTTATTTTTTGTGAAGAACATCTTAATAGGATTTACAAATTATTTCTTTTCAGAGAAAATACAATCCCTGGTGGTCACGTTTCTATAAAAAATACAGGAGAATATAAATCTTTATCATTAGAATAATAATAAATTGACCCTTGCTTAACTACCTCTTTCTTTTCACATTACCACAAATTAATATTGTGTTTTGTTGTTTTTTTACAGTAATCTGTGACAGCCAGCTTACCATCGGATAATTGCATTTTATCCACTCCAGTGTCCTGGAAACACAGGAACAGTCTCTCCCCTAGGGACCAACACTGAGGACACTCCACTGGACACTGTGTAGTCTTCATGCAAACCAGCGGCCCCATCCCAACAGCCCTGGCTGGTGGTCAGGTGCCAAACATCCATACCAGAGCTGCTATGTTCTTCTAAC
Source organism: Lepisosteus platostomus (assembly GCF_059453375.1). Taxonomy (NCBI): domain Eukaryota; kingdom Metazoa; phylum Chordata; class Actinopteri; order Semionotiformes; family Lepisosteidae; genus Lepisosteus; species Lepisosteus platostomus. The sequence goes on from NC_142614.1 coordinate 59,353,205, forward strand.
ATGAATTATTGCCAATTCATCATAGACAAGGAAAGAAAGACTGGAATCATCACTTTGGTGTAAATCGGTTTAGATTACATGTGATTTCATTTGCATGTGTTTAGATCCAGTTAAGAGTGAATATTGTTATTTTGCTTCTTAGGGCTTGCCAAATCTGTCCTTCAATGCCAAAAGCTTTTACTATATTTCTTTTCACTTATATATATATATGTGTGTGTATTTGTTTGACTGAAGGTTTTGTTTTCTGCTGGTTGAAACTGATTTATGCAATTTAATATTGTTGCACATGCTTTATAGAAGCCTGCTTTAAGAAATGAAGTTTACACTGGTGGTTATTTTATTAAAACTGCACTATCCCTTTCTAAAGGATAAATTAGGCTAAATTTGATATATACCTGCAGGCACTCCAAAGGCTTTGCTAAATTCTTCCAATGCCAGTCAAATGCAAATATGTGTAATTATGATGTGTTGTAAATAGTATCGTCCAATTGTTATATTTAATATATTATAAGAGACATTTGAAAATTCCATTGTCTGGGACAGTCTGCCCATACATAATGTGAAATGTTTAACACTGTTGAAATTAATTAGGTTTTGCCTAAAGTTTTCTGAAATGTCAGAAATATTGAAATATTATTAATTGGAATGGGAATGGGTTCAGAAATCATAACACAGCATTGAGCACTGCACAAATTAAAAATATTTCACCAGTGCTTAGATCAAAAGTTGAGCTTTACTAGTAAAGATAACTAAATAGATGGACTAGAGAAATATTAACTTACTGGTTAGGTGAGTACCATTTCTGTTTGCACAAGAGAAGGTTTTGGTGGTATTTTTTTACCATGTCACAAAGTATATTTTCTCAGGATACTTCATTGAAAGGTATCTTTATATCACGTAGCAAAGACTAAGCGATAGTGCATTTTTAACACTGAAGCTATTTAATGATTTCCTCTTGGACTATATTATAGTGTCCTTGAAGTTCATGACCACAACTTTTTTTGGGGAAAGAGACCATAATTTATTGAATAATTGTTTGCTGAAGATGAAAATATTTTATTCTTGAAATGTAAAAAGGTCATATTTATAGAGAAAATAAACGATTATATGTAAAATTAAAATCCTTTATGCAGAATTATATTGGGTTAATCTTTCTTCCACTGTTGTCTTCCTTGCGGATCACTGTCAAAATTCACTACAGGCATTGTGTGGAAAACTACATCTATTGACACGTGCACATGATTTAGTCCGACTCCCCAATACTGTAGTTAACCCAGGGTACTGAATTAAGTCATCTCTAGCTTGTAAAAAATATTTGAGCCGTACTGCATGATTTGAAATTGACAAGACACGACTTTAAAAAAAAAAACTGAATGTAGATTATGTGCGCCCTCTAGTGTTCGCTTTGTGTGTTTATCGAACAAGAAAATGTGAAGATTGAGAAGCACGCATTTTAGACGGAGAACATATTTACAGCACTTCTCCTCAACTGAACATGTGTGAATAACTGATTATTCTAGATTCCAGCTGTTCACAGTCAGATATATAACAGACAGACATATGCAACTGTAAATTTCTAGAACAGTTGTATACTCAGAAACATACAATGCATTTTTCAGTGTAAAACTAATTTATAAAGCAGCTTTCTGGTGGTAGGGAGAGATTTCATAAATGTGTATATTCTTTTTTTACCTGCTGCTGCTGTGCGAACGTTTTGAACATGTCACGTTATTGTGGAGGGAGTCCAACTGAACATATTCACAAAATTCCGATATAAATTCGCAATAGATGCTGTCCCTAGTTTAGTAATAATCCAGGACAATCAGCATTTATTAGCAATCACATTTGTTTGAAGGACAATGAACCTCACAATTGCACACTAGCTAAAAGGTATGGACGTGACTCTCCACCAGTTGTCGCTGAACCTACGTCTTATAAGCCGTTTTATTGGCCAGCAGCCATGTCACCCTTCAACTCACAACTAGCAACCCACTGAAGCTCAGCAGGTGTGAGCCTGGTCAGTACCTGGATGGGAGACTTCCTGGGGGAAAAACTAAGGAGAAGGAGTTAGTGGGGCCAGCAGGGGGCGCTCACCCTGCGGTCTGTGTGGGTCCTAATGCCCCAGTATAGTGACGGGATTGTCAGTATAGTGACTCTCACTGATGAGATGTAAATCTTAGGTCCAAGACCTATAGAGTCTGTGGTTGTTTCTCAAAAAAGAGTAGGGGTGTTACCCTGGTGTTACCCAAATTTCTCATTGGCCTTTACCATGGCCTCCTAATAATCCCCCTCTCTGAACTGGCTTCTCCTCCCTGCTGATAGCTGATGTGTGGTGAGCGTACTAGTGCACTATGGCTGCTGTCGCATCATCCTGGTGGGGCTGCACACTGGTGGTGGTTTAGGGATGGAGTGCTGCAGTACACCTTCAACCTGAGCTACACATTTTTTATGAATCAGTGGTGGCAGCGGCCATCTTCTACACTGTTGTGTGCTGAGGCAGCAGCATCATGACAAGAGATATAAATAGACTCAATAGACTCATCAGACTCCTCATGAAGGCTGGCTCTGCCCCCGGAAGTGGTGGCGGAGAGAAGATTGCTGACCAAGCTCACAGCCATCATGAACAATGGCTCACATCCGCTACATGGGACTGTTGTTAGACAGCGAAGCACTTTTAATAACAGACTGCTCCAGCTACGGTGTTCAAGGCAGTGTTTCCACAGGTCCTTCCTACCGGCGGCTGTCAGGGTGTATAACACTGCCCTAGGCTAGGCCTATAAGCCCTTCATCTGCTCATCTGCTCATCTATGGACAGCATGTTGCACTCCTGTACTGTTTGGACACTGCATTAATATACTGTTTATACTGTTTTTTTTTTTCAACCTATGCGCATTTTGTACGTATTTTATTGTTTTACAGTGACTATTAGCATATTTGCACACACCTAACTCTTATTTATTTTATTTTGTATTGTTGTACTTATTTTAAGTTTAGTCTATTCTGATGTCTGTCTTGCTTGTCTTGGGCTGGGCTGCTGTAATGCCTGTTTCCCTTCGGGATCAATAAAGTCTCATCTATCTATTCTCTAAACATAATTTTATTTAATATATCTGTAATGATATTTAGCAATGCAACTTAAATACACTAGTATTGTACTAATAGATGTTAGGACTGTGCGGCATCTCAGGTTACTTTACGACACTATTACGACAAAAGTGTAAAACAATTATGTGAGCACGTGAAATAAATAACTAGCTGAAGCTAGCTGTTCATTAAAAGCTTGTTTCATTATTGGACAACTAATGAACATTACAATGTCTGCTCTTTACATATCGAAAACAAATATGCTCCCTTTTTTCAAAGTTATGTAAATTGCTAAAGGATTATTGAGATGTTTGGTACAGCAGAACTCCTATTCTCCATTTTGCTTTCATTTTTTTGTTTTTGTAGGACCTATCGGCTGCCAAAAGATGGCAGGCTTTCTCATTTCGGTAGACGGCAAATTAAATAGTTGATATATTAATGATTATAGTGGTCAATGAGTGAAAAAAAATCTGCCCACCGTACAGACGCTTTAAACATAATTAATGCAAATTACTCTCACTGACCTAGGAATTCTCCTATTAAATAAAAATGTTTAATACTCTCACTTTTTAATGTAGTATGCGTAATTTCAAGTTTTTGTAGGACCGTTTTTCTCCAGTTTATCCCTATAGAATATATAGGAATAAATACCACGTCTTAATGTCAAATCACCAAATCTATTTCCTTAACACGTTGGTCAAAGAACAGCAATTCTACGCACCCGGTTCAAATTGGCATTTTAAACTTTCAGCGGGAACGCCATGTGATAACGCAGTGAGTTTGACAGTTTTTCCAAGGGCAGAGGCGTGGCTATCCCGGGGCTGATCTCAGGCACCGTTTGATTTGCTGGAAACCCGGACACGGACAGATCACGGTAGACGAATACAACAGAATTTGAGAAGTCGATCGTTTCAGACCCTATCAATCGGTCTCATAGTAGGTGGTCGCGTTTTAATGTCATACACCTTTAGCGATCATGTCAGGATTGAGTAGGAAAGTGTTCTGCATTTACCAGTTCGCACGCAGCTTGACTTCTCCGAATGCATCATCAGCTACATACACGTATTGGAGGGCTAAAACATTCCTGTCAACTCATGTAAGTACAGCGTTTGCGGTGTCGCTAAGGTCAATGTACGTAGTTCGATATGCATAAAAACTTATAATGCTGAATGTCTGTTTTTATGATACCGAATAAATACCTCCTTAGACGCATAGCACAGTAACGGTAGAATTAACAAATTGAATTGATACATTTTCCATTCTTAACTACGTTGATGATTTTTCTCTAACACAAAGAGTTTTGATTGTTGATTCTTTGACACACTGAAATAGGTTGAGGAGTTTCTTGGCTCATTTATACCTCCTAGAAAGCGGAAACCATATTTTGTCGACTCGCCGCCTTTCTGCTGACGCTTTTCTTGTGGAGAACATGAGGCTCATTGCAGTAAAGCGCCTGTTTGTCTTTCAGAGCCCCCGGTGCGCCGGGCTCGTACCCGGGTTGGCAGCGTCTTCACTGGGGAAGTACGGAGGCGCCCGGGAGCCCCCGCAGGTTGTGCATTCAGATTGACAGACCATTACATACGTGTCTCATTATTTAACTACTTATTTTGTGATTAAATGGATTTCATTGTTCAAACGAGTCAACTTGCAGTAGACGTTCGGCAAGTCTCTAACCTGCCTGCAGTTACAGAAGAGAGGACAGCGCTGTCGATGACTGATGACAGGAGTTTGTGGTTTGTTAGGGATAGTTATATCTACTGCACAATTGGTCATTCCCTGTGCATTTTAATTGCAGCTGATTGGATTATGTCGCTATCAAGTGATGATTATACAACGAAATAGGCAGGCCAGCGCTTTGGTGCTATTAAATTGAGCCTTGTGAGTCAACTTATTGCTGGTATCCTTAATTTCAGTTGCTTGTGGCACAACTCCCTGGAAGAGTAATGAGGGCAAATATTCACTTCACCACAGAAAATGCATCGAATCTAAGGTAACAAACTTTGATTAAAGCTTTTCTCAAATATTGTTTGGTAACTGGTGAATATTTTGCACCAGTTTAAGGTATTGGGGAAAAAGCTAAAGCTGAAACACAAACCAGTTATAAAACATACTGTACTGAGTGCGATCGTTATATTCGTAGTCAAAGAAGCTATAAATAGGTGCGTGCAATAGTTATATTCTAAAAACATTATAGCACGTTATTGCGGGTGTAATGTATTTTTACTGTGAGAGTATTCTTACACTAAATAACGGATAACATAATATGTAATTTCTGAAGTAATAAAATGTAAAAGAAACAGTTAATTTCCATCCACTTCAGCAATACTGTCCACTGCTCTCTTCAACATTGCAGTGTGTTAGAGGAAGCTACATATGAAAAACTTGCTGAGGAAACACTGGATGCTTTAGCAGACTACTTTGACGATCTCACAGATCAGCCATTCACATCTGGAGAGTATGATGTTACATTTTCAGTGAGTATTGCCTTTTTTTGAAGTATAATGGAATATTTCATGCTATTACAGTATATTCTTACTGTCCAATTTAACAGGTAGGGTTTGATCCACTAGGTGGCACTAGAAAAACAGATCAAATGTGCCTGAACGCAGAAAGAACAATTCCCCACCCGTTTTCTGATAACATTAACAGTTCATCATTGATATTAGACTGGGATATTTATTTTCAGACGATAGTCTTCTTTGTGATGTGGTGTATAGGTCAAGGATGGTTTTAGTAACGGAAAATCTATCTGCACAGCCATACAGTAGGGCCTCACCTGAATCTTGAACTAAGAACCTTCCAATTACCAGAGGAGCCCAAGAGCCCAGGAGGCCAGATAAAGCAGTGGTCAGGTATATGTATGCATGCTTAGAAATGGAAAGATTAAATGCGTGTGAATGGATGGTCGCATCAAATGCGCACGTATACCCTTGTCAATTTTGCAGCTGTAGAGGTACCAAATTGTTATCGCCTACAGAAGAGCTTCATCAAGTTCTGCTGTTTTTATAAAACGGTCTGTTCACAGGCAAAGTCCTTTAAAGCAAACTGACACACCTTTTTGCTCTACATTCTCACAGATGTGGCAGCTCCTAAGTGGCTCCTAAAATGAAAGACCTTCAGATTCCACAAAAATGTTCAGCCTGTCCCCATGTGTCTGCGTGTAATTCCACTTGCTATGTTATGCTCATTATAAAAAAAAAAAAAAGAAAACTTATAAGGCAGCCTTGTTCAGAGTCCTGTCACTAAAACAAGAGCCTAGGAATCTGAACAAGAGATTGAAATTGTGCTTCGTGGATCAATCTGTTTGAGTTGTATATTTGCATACAATGGGAATAGAATTTTAGTAAGGAATAGCAAGAGATACACCCATCCATTTTCCGACCGCTTCATCGATTGCAGGGTCACAGGGGTGCAGGAGCCTGTCCCAGCAAGCTATAGGTGTGAGGCAGGAAACAAATGTGTCAATGCAGAAATTAAGTAACTACTGAAAAAACTTTTACCTTTCCATATGTCTACATTGTATATGTTGTCATAGCAGGGTGCATTCAGTATGTTTAAATCTATATGGAGAACACAACTGACTCGTATGGAGACAGTGGTATTAATTGTACGACAAAGTTGATATCCATAGCTTTGCCCTTATGTCAGACTCTCGTTGTCAATGTGAGTTATTACTGTGCACTTGAAGATAATTTTACAGCTGTTTAAAACCTCTGTATTGCTCTTAAATATTTATCAGCCCGATTTACAGGGGTGGTTTACAAGATATTTTTAATAGCAGGCTTTGTCCTTTCATTCTTTATTACCGAGTAAGTCTTTCAGACCGCAGGGTGGTGCTCCAGGCCCTTTCTTCTGTATTGTCTGGCGCTGGAGAGGGATGAAAAAAAAAATAGCTGGTATCGTTTTATTTTTAGGTTCCCATCTGTCATGTTGTGTAAGTGACAAGAGAAGTAAACTCCAAATCAATACACAGCTGTCAGCAACAGAAAAGCTATACTTTCAGTGTTGGGGTGGGCTGAGAATGTCTCTGTAAACACATGAGTGCAGCATTGTTCTCTGATCAGATGCAGTGTGGAGATACTAGTGTTGAAGTGTGCCAGTGCAGGGTGGAGGAGTGGGGTTGGGCATAGTGTCTCACAGCGAAATACCAGCCAAAATAAACACCAACAAACTGCTCCTTCAGCTGGCTGAGCAAGATGGAAACATTTTTCCTGCATTTCCACTTTTGGGTTTGCAGACAAGGGTTAAAGATTTGCATTTCCTAGCTGTTTCCATGTTTGACAATCTGCCTGTTTGTATACAAATTGCCTTTCCAGTTTACAGTGAAATACTGTATAACAGAGGGGATGTTTTTCTGATTTCTAATTTGTTGCAGTATTGCAGTGTCGTCCTTGTTAGTAAACACTGCTATGAAACACTATCATTCACATGATCAGTACGCACAAAATTCTTTCTGTACATTGAACTGAACATAAACGGGTTATTCAAACATCTTGATTTGGATTCTAATGCCTTATTGGGGAATTATGTCTTCTTCTGCCAAGGCCTGTGACTAAATCAGACTTTAAAAACATTCAGGGGTTTATGTTCATATTGTAAAGTGCCCCTATCGGTTTATCTACTTGAATCCTAAAATAGAAAAGCTACTTGCCATTTCGTTGTCCTCAGATTACCATGAATGCAATGGGTTAGAAGTAACGAGAGGCATTACTTAGTGATGTCTTAAGCAGGGGTACCCAATTTTGGGGCTGGGGAACCCCGCACCTACTGCTTTTTTTCATTCCACCTTAGCACGTAATTAAATAATTGAACCCTTAATAGACCTCATGATACGTTTTAATTGAACTGTTTTTCAAGTCCTAAACATGTAGGAGGTTGCCTTTTAACCATTGTGTTTCTTAAGTAATTTAAGTAACTTAAAATCTCTAACTTTGGAATAGAAAATAGAGAACCTTCAAAGGTTCTAACCAAGCATTTCGTCGGCTGAGTTAATGAGTAAAGAGCTCAGCTGTAATGAAAACCAGCAGGTGTTTGGGTCCCCAGCACCAGGGCTCAGAACCCCTGCTGTCAAGAATTCCTGTCGTCATGCAGTTTCAGGAGGTCGGCGCAGGACTGGTTGAGTGGTGCTGTTTGACCTGGGCTCCCCATCAGCAGCACAGAGGTCTGTGTCTCTCCAGGCGCAAGAAAGTTATTGATTTTCCACAGAGGACAGGATTCCAGCCAGAGTCTAGTTGGCTGATATCCACATATCGCTGTGTTAAACATTTGCTTGGGGGATAAATGTACTGATAAGAAGCTGAGATATATTTTTTTAAACTACTGTCCTTTTTTTATACCTTCTGGTTTGCAGTTTGAGTTGGAAGATGTGTTTTATTATCGGTAACATAAAATAAGACTGTACAAGTTTAATCAAGTGGTGCATTTTTTGCTGCATTTGTCCAGCATAATTTTATATTTTAGTCGATGTGTGATAAAATTGCAAGTGACTCAGAATGTATAAATCAACTACCGTACACCTAAAATCGAGATGGTATTTATTTTTAGATGGTACTTTTTAACTGCACATATGCTACAGGACAAATACAGTAAATGGCTGTGTTCAAAAAGATATTTCTGTCATTGTAAGTTTGACCTTTTGTGAAAGGAGTCCCTCAAGTTTCCATTGGTTACTTTCCCTGGTGGAATAGAATTACATGTAGAAAAAAGTATGGTCTCCAAAGAATTTGAGTTGTTTGTTCTTGTTAAGGGTGTGGGAGCCTGCTCACTCTAATCAGGCTGGCAAATCAGTGTACACAGCTGTAAATTTTTGATTGTTACTTTATCTAAGTTTCTGCTAACGTTGTTTGTGCCATTGATTCTTAAGAGACAGCACCTACACTTCATAGTGTTGTGACCTGTATCACGTACGGAATGAATGCTGTGAAGACAGACTTGAGGGAAATAAAGCTTTTTTTTTTCACAAAATCTAAAGGTATTGTGTAGATGAACAAAACTGGCTTTAAATAGAATATTCTATCTTAAATAGTCCTTATTACTTTTCCCTTTTAAATTCAAATGGTAACTTCAGAAACAGTGTGAGAGTGTGAAACAATGTTTTCATAGCTCCTGTAGTATGTTAACGTGTTAACGTGAAAGATGAAAGAAAAGGTGCACAATTTTTTCATTAAAATTTTCCAGGTATTATTTTTTACAACCCAATACAAACTTGGACAATGGAAGAGTATATGTATGCCCTAACATTCAAGGGATGTGTCAGTTGAATCCTCCATATCTACATACTGTATTTGAAACATTCATTGCAGTTTTTTCTTGCCTAGGAAAATTCATTAGCTCATACTTGCCATAACTGCAGTAGTGTGGATAACAAATAAGCATGATTTCTACTTTTCAAGCTAAAAAGTAACATTTTCCCTTTTGTGTCTGGTTGTTTGTGATAATCCTGTAGCATACTTGCTTATTTTAAGACCGGAGGGAAAAATGAATCACTAATGGCTGTTCTATCTTCTGTAATTGCTCTCTGTGTGCTGACGTGTCATGCAGCACTATTTAAAAGAAGTAAGGTAAAGAAAATGAATTCAGTAAACTTGGCTTGGAAGATACAATGATGTTATTTGAAATGCAATTATATGTGCCTTGGAGGTTTGCCGTAAGCTTTGCCTTAGCACTTTTGCAGTCTTACAGAACTAATCTCGCCACAGATCAAGGCCTCCCTGAGTATACAGTACTCAGCTTTGCCCTTTTAAATCACCTTATAAATGATGTTCTTTCAGTCAGTTACATAGTTGTCATCTAGGTTTTACGGGTTTTCGGTGTCCATCATATATTACTCTTTTTTAGTATTTAGTATTTCGTTTGGGTAAGTCTTTTTGTCATTTCGGTAGCGACCTTGAGAATAACTAATGGCTTCATAGAAATTTTGTAGCACTTGCATAAGTATAAAGCCTTCATTTTTTGATCAAGAGTTATTTTAATTATCTACCTGCCCAAGTTCATTTTCTACCGCCAGCTGTTTACATGTCGGCTTCATGGCCACAAACCTCGTGCTGCACGAGCATGAAGACATGTGGACACGCTCTCCCAAACCAGCCCCCTATCGGAGCCATTCCTTCCTGCACCCACAAGCCCCGCATCACTCCGCAAGGGGAGTTCACACACACACACACACACACACACACACACCGAGGAGTGACGCATCTCTCACTGACATCTGTGCAAATTCGCAGATGTCAAGAAAGTCCCAGGAGTAAATGCTATTCCAAAACCTGACAGACTGTGGTGGCACTTACAGCAATCTTCAGTTTAAGTGACAGAGCATAATTTGCACTATTGGAAAGTATAATGTTTTGATCAAAAGTCTTTTGTGCCTTAATGAAGGTTTGCATCCAGTGTTAATGTGTTCATAACAAACAAGGATGAGTTATACTTGAAAGCACACAATTGTAATGCATTTCAGACAATGACAGAGTTTTATTATTTTATATAGTGTTATAAGAGCTTTGTCAGTCACACATCTGTAGATACAATTACAGTTTTGGACTAAAATTTGGAAAAGTCATGATCTGGGTGAATGTGTAGTAAATGGGAATTATTAGTTGTTTGAAAAAGAAAATGGAAAGCTTGTGTTTTTGTTTTCATTCTAGAGCGGGGTACTCACAGTGAAGATAAGTAGTGACTATGGAACCTACGTTATTAACAAGCAGACTCCAAATAAACAGATCTGGCTCTCCTCTCCTGTGAGGTATGTGGCATACAGCTGTCTATCCTTTCTTCACTGCAATTAACAACACTGCTTGCAGCACTCTGGGAGTGTTCATGATGTTTTCTATGATTTGCATTGCGTTACTGCATCTGAGTAAGATGCTTTATGAGGCACAAAGGAAAGTTTTTAGCTCCTTTTATTTCTTTCGCGATAGTAGTTTCCAAAAGCTGGAATACTCATAAAAGGTTTCAAATATACTGTTTTATTGACTTAAAACCACTACACAAATTCTGCATTATATCTTCTTATAATTTGAAAATGTATATGAATGGATATTTATTCTTTTTAATAAATTTTACTTGTCTGCTTAAATGTGCATTATCCAAAATATTGTCGAGGGGAGCAAAACTGTTTAGTTCTTATCTGAAATACCCATTTAACTTGGACCAAAAGTAGTTCTTGTTATTGTAATTAGTCCTTAGGTTATAGGAAGCTCATTGTGTATTGGCTTTACATATTTTTGCAAATTTATTATGCTTTTTTTTTCTTTCAGTGGGCCAAAACGCTATGACTGGACAGGAGAGCGTTGGGTGTATTCACATGATGGGATGAGCTTACACGATCTGCTCAGCAAAGAACTGTCTGCCATTTTCAGCACCAAAATAGACTTGTCAGGCGTATTGTATTCTTGAAAGGCAGTCAAAGGGAAGAAATGCTTATTCCAAATCTGTGGTAACTGTAAACTGTAGATTCTCTACTGTAATTCAGATCTTTCACTGTAAGTGTGTATATTTCTGTTACGCGTTTTAGAAATTTTCTTGATATACCTGATGTACGTTTCTTGTGAATATGTATAAACAATTTGTACCAATATGTTTATCCAGAAGGATGGCATGGTGGCAGAGTGTTTATCTTTGCTGCCTTGCAGCGCTGGGGCCTTGGGTTCAATTCCGGATCTGGGGTACTGCCGTTTCTATGTGGAGTTTGAATGTGCACCCCGTGTTTATGTGGGGTTTCCTCCGGGTGCTCTGGTTTCCTTTCCACAGGCGGAAGACATACAGTTAGGTTAACTGGCTTTTGGGGAAAACTGGCCGTGCTGTGAGTGGATCTCTTTCTGTGTGTGCTCTGCGATGGACTTGCGTCCAGTCCAGGGTCTATCCTGCCTTGTGCCTGCTGCTTCTCGAGACCGACTCTATCACCAGTGACCCTGTACTGGATGAAGCGGTTACCAACGGACGGATGAACGTGTATCCAGACAGATTTTTTTATGATGTTTTTCTTTATTTATAATAAGAATTAAGTTTGTTCTGGAAGTTCTTATTGTGGTGGTGGTTATAGTGTTTTTTTTTCTAAAAAATAGATGAATGTGCGAGTCTGATATAAGTAAAAAACTTCCTCTTCTGTTAAGGAATAGTAAAAACTAAATGCAAGTATAGCTTTTGTTGTGAATCTTGAATTAGAACTGAAAATGAAGAGGAATTTGTAGAGCAAGTCAAACCTTGCCTTGGAGTAGTTTCATTAACATTCCTTTCCAAATTTAGTACCTGGAGAGTTAATGCTATCCTTGGCATTTAATCATACCTGACCTTCTTCCTAAAGATAACATTATTACAGTAAATGCTTAGCTTGATTCAGACTTCACGAACAAGGATTCCATAGATCAGTGCAATCAAGGAATAGATCCATATCAGTCCTTGATCTGAACATGTCTTGAGTGATACTTGCTTTCCCTTGATTTTTATTCTTCCATATACCATTTAACAATAGGAAAATAATTAAGTAGCAATGGGAGGAATTTTAAATTCTTTGAGATTCAGTGAGGAAAATCTCCCTCAGCCCATTGTTCTCTGCCTGTTTTTTTAATGTGGATTCTTACGCTGAAATCTTTTTTTTTTAGATGCCTCAAAATAACTCTCATTAAGATCAAGCTGAATTTTCCACCCCTCAATATTTCCATGAAGCACAACTTGCGCTTGCAAGAAGTAGTCAAACCTTATGATTAGTATGAATTGCATTCTAATTCTTCTAGAAAGCGTTAATTTAATGTACTCATCATTGAACCAAAAACAATAGAATTCTTCTTTTTTTTCAGTTGAAGGCATTTGGCTAGTGCACTAACGTATCCAGCCTGATTCATGTGAATATATTTTAAAAGTATGCAGTGTATTTTTTCCCATGTCACTGTATACCAACCGCTGGAGGCTGAGAATGCTTTTCATGTCAGTTTTTTCTTGCGGGAACCCAATCCCTTCCATGAAAGCCATGACTTGCCTTGACTTCTTGGTCTTTTTCCATGAATCACAGATAGTTAAATAGATGTTTGCTTCTTCTTTTTTGAAATGTCTATAAAACTGCCTTTGCGATTTTCTAATGTCCTGATTTTCTGAACTCTGACTTCACAAATCCCCTAAATACAGCTGCCATCATAAATTTACCCTAAGAGCCATAGAACTGTTTAAATCCTAGAAATGTCACAAATGATTATAGGCAAAATCTTTTAGCAAAGGTCTTTACTTTCTAAATGAGGGGGAAAATACAAGAGGTATATTTCTACACCTTTTCATTTCAGCTTGATTTATTTGTTCTAGTTTCCAGGCTAACCCTTGCCTGTTTTTCTGTAGGCATCCCTACTTCTCATTCCTGCCTGAAATGATTGAGAACACTGCATGAGAACAGTTCAACTGCAGAACAATTCACATTTTATGAAGAACTGGATTTAACTACCCTAACCGTCTTAGAATGTCTTGCTCCTGTTTATAAAAAGAAACCTTAAAATATTTATGCGGAATTAAAAGTCAGATACTACAGATTTCCCTAAGAAACTAGGATTAAGCAGCTGTCATGAATTTTTCGCCAACTGTATTTAAAAAGGCTTAAGAATTTTTAATTTGATGAATTTGTCCTTCTAAGCGGTGTGTTTTGAGCGACGTGGTAGCAGAGTGGTTAGCACTGTTGGCTTGCAGGGCTGGGGGCCCTGTGTTCAATTACAGATCTGGGTTGCTGTCTGTGTGGAGGTTGTATGTTCTCCCTGTGTTTGTGTGGGTTTCCTCTGGGTGCTCTGGATTACTTCCATACTCCAAAAACATACAGGTAGGTTAATTGGCTTCTGGGAAAATTGTCCCTGCTGTGTGTTGCTGCTGTGCGATTGGACTACCATCCAATCTGGGGTGTATCCTGCCTTGCGCCTATTGCTTGCCAGGATAGGCTCTGGCTCCCCTGCAACCCTGAACAGGATGAAATGGTTAAGAAATGGGTGAAAGTGGAGTGTTTAATGGCACCTTCAGTCTCTATGAATTGCCACAGAGAAGTCTAGACCAGTTACAAATCCTGGACCATACGTTCAATACACAGACTGTTCACACTTATTGTTCTAGAATGCACGCGTGGGACTCTTGCACAATATTTGTATGGAATCTAGACCCTTGATAAAAAGGGAGTGTTTTGAAAGAATTCAGAACGTATTTTTCCTCAGGAAATAATACTCGAGTATGATTCACTCTTCTTGAAAGTCCTTCTAATCCCGCTCCTTCAAATCACGTGGGGTTTATTCACTTATTCAGTTGTGCTTCTCGTTTGTTGTGTTTAATGCTGGGGCTTTATCTTTTTTTCTTTTAGACTTTTCTGGATGTTTTTGTTTGTATTGCTGTTACGACACTTTAGGACATCTTACAAAACCCTCATGTCTGATGGTACAAATGGAAGCCTGAAAATACATGTGGCGATGAATCATGTACTGCATGCCCTTTCCCGAGAATACAGAACAGCTAATCGTTAATGCGTAGTAAAAAATGAGGAAAGTCGCATCTACTGTACTAAGGTGTCCAGACGATGAGGGTGAGATATTGCTAGTACAGTAGTACTGAGAAGCACGAATAGTGCCGATTCCGAGTCGCGACAGGTTTTCAGTTTGGGATTCAAGGAAATTTGCATATAGCTGGTCAAACAGGCTCTACCAGGAAAATCAACAGTCGAACCTCCAGGCCTCGCCCTCAAAGCAATGAGAGTTAAATTTCAGAGTGGAAGACGACTGTTTTTTTTTAAGTTATTTTGAAAGAGTAAAGGGACTCAAACGTCCTAAAAAGACGTCCATACGTTTTGGTAACGAAAATAACACCTGCTGAAAATGTGGTTTGACGGCACGTTAGGAAAATGTTCCCTATGGGCTCCCTACAAACTATTCGATTTGCATGTGTGGGATTAGTTACGTGTCCAACATAATCCTGTGTTGTTTTAATCTGTGTTGCTTTATGACCGTTTAAACTCTCCATGAAGCTCTTTCGTAAGAAAGCAAGTGAAACTAGCTGAGTGGGAACAGGATGCTGTAAAAACTGGCATGAGGCTGTGCGTAAAGCTCACCTTTACTGTAGTTTCAATGACACGCCCAGAGCTGACTTGTAGGGACATTGCAAGGGTTCAGTGCCATTCGGGAGAGTGTTGCACCGTTGTAGAAAAAGTTGGATTCATATTGCACTGAAAGCGGGATTTATTGTGAAGGGGGACATTTGACTCGGTTCCTGTACATTTCTGCGTTACCACCTGCTGTTTGAAAAAAAAAACCCGGTATGTTTTGTTGTTTGTTTGCTTTTAAATTTACATTAAATTTCGTTGAACAAGACATGAACCTGAATGTGACAATCTCTTCGCCCCTCCCTGCTCCTTCTATTAATCGTCTCGGGGTCTAAGTTCTTCTACGGCGTCTGTGATCTTTGATTTTGTGTGCGTGATTTATACTAATCAGTCTACAAATACTAAAGTCTGTATTAAAAGACTGATCTACAGTATGGCAAAACACGGAACAGGTAGGTTTATTCCACGCTGAATTGAAAGAAAAGAGAACGTTTCGGCTGTGGAGCCATCTTCAGGCGACACCTTTCTTCTCTTTTCAGCATTGAATAAACCCTTTACCTGTTCCTTTGCAGCCTACGCATGCTGACACAGCGACTTATTTGAACTGGTTTTATCAATATCGGTTTTGTGGTTGTCGTTGATGTTTTTACTTCTGACGTCCTTTTCGTGTACAGTATTAGAGATCAATGAGGGCCATCTGGATTTTGTGTCTTGATTATTGTAATGATTGCAATAATGCAAATAAGTTTCACTACTGACAATGTACAGTAAATGTATCAATTATCTGTAATTTCCAGAGTTTTCTTTCGATTGAGAACACTCTGTTTTCCATGTTTGCGGAAGTAACTCAGTTACCTCTCAGTCGAAGTTCCATAGAAAGTTATCAACATGCGTATTCATTTACTTGATTCACTGTTCCTGGTTTCAGGACAGCCGTTTGTATTGAGGCAGAGTTGCATAATGTAGTGTTTATTAATTATTGTATGTATGTATATTCAAATATAAATTGAGAGACTAACAATTGTAATTCTATATTTTGCTAAAAATCCTTTTTTTCTGGGAAATGGAAGTTTCCATTAAACATTAACACTTTCTATGTGTAACGAAATAGGGAGAAAAGTCTTTGTTGTGAAAACGTCAGTATTAGCCAGATCCATTGTTTTCGTTGGAGATCACGTTTTCGAAAATACTCAAGCAACACGTGAGATAGTGGCTGGGGCTTTTCAGGCATGATTAATCATGGTTTATATTGGGTGTGTATGGATTAAACACCAACGAAAAAGAGCCCAATCTTTGGAAGAGCATAATGACAATGATGTAGAATTGTTACAAACGAGAGAGAGCCATTCGACCCATCTAGCACAGGTGCAGGTGTGAAGATTCAGATTATGTCCAACTGTAAAATTGCAAAAACAATATACACAGGCAACGTATATCTGTCCAGGGTGAGCAGCAACAAGGAGAAGCAGGTCCTGATGAAGTACAGGTTCTGTGACCACATTTTGGGCATAGAAACCTGACAACACAGGCAAGCCTACTTACCCAGAGGGGACAGGCTAAGTGACCAGAGCCAGGACATAGAAACTGGATGACACAGTCAGACCTGCCTGTCCAAAGACAACAGACTCCCACTGACAGCAGGGAGAATCAGAGACAGAGTTGTACTCTCTGCTGCAGTGCATTAAATACTCTGGGATTAGACATCATTCTTCCCTAAAACAACAAATCCAATCCCAGACTTCCTGCAACTGTCAGATACACAAGAACCTCCATTCCTGCAGGAGGGGATTTGAAAATCAATAAAGCTAGTGGCCCAATATGTGATCTCCTGTCACAGCCTGAGGGACAGATGGTGAACCATATTATAATAATATGTTTTTTTGTTGTAAATATCTTAGTAATTGTTATTGCTGTGGTAATTGCTTTGTAATTCACCAGTCATGCCAAACAAGTTTGTTGAATCTGAATAACGTTCTGTGCTAACCTAAAAGTTCTAGCCTTCATCCTCAGGATCTAAGATTGTAAGGACATACAGTATGATATATGTTAGAGCTTAAAAAGATAAATTTGTGTGGCTTTTTAACCAGAAAAAGAAATTACCTCCTTCATGAAATATATGTGCTGAGCCTCTTTCAAATGAGAGCAGAGTGACAGTGTTGGCTCTGATGTATGCGTTTTCAGAAGCAAAGAGCCCACATGACCAAACTCAACCTTCCCTAACTGGTTGAGTATTTTAGAAGTAGACTTTTAGATATGTACTTTCTGGGCAAGCTGCTGTCAGGGCCCGACTTCTAAACTTTAATTTTACCTTATTTATTAAGGTTAAGGTTTATTGGATTTTTGTAAGCCCTGATAGCTTAGAATTGGTGTCAATCCTTGACTAATCCTACCTCCCCCCCCCCACACACACACACCTTTATTACAATGGGAATGTTGTAGGCCAGACGGTGTTTCCTGTGACTCTGTATTGGACAAAAATGGATGGAAAGGTGAATCATAGCTGCAGGGCCGACATCCAAAGGGCAGTAGCAGCTAAGATAATAAAATAAAAAGAATTTTCTAAACTGAAAATGAGGATCAGACTCAACATTGAATTGGCCGGTGAGATTTCAGGATGAAAGTCAAATTAATGAATGTCCTGTATTTTACGGCTCAACGGGCACAAAGTGCTTGTAATATGCCTAATAGTGCCTATTGTAAGTGCCCATAATCATAATGTTCAGGAAATGGCCCCAAAGCACATCCTCCTCTGTATATTAATAAGTTAATATAAATTGATAAGGCACATCATTGTTTTCAGAGTTGCATTAAGTGAAATTTGAAGGTGTTCCTATTTGTGTTCATAGGGGCCAGCAGCCATATCACTCTGTGATAGTAGGGGTGTAACCCTGGTGTCCTGGCCACATTTTGGCCCTTACCAATCATGGCCTCCTAATAATCCCCATCTATGAACTAGCTTCATTACTCTGCTCTCCTCCCCACTGATAGCTGATGTGTGGTGAGCTTTCTGGCGCACTATGGCTGCTGTCGCATCATCCAGGTGGATTCTGCACACTGGTGGTGGTGGAGGGGAGTCCCCATTACCTGTAAAGCGCTTTGAGTGGCGTGTCCAGAAAAGCGCTATATAAGTGTAAGCAATTATTATTATTATTATTATAGGTTTTTATACAGTTGTGTGCAAAAGGTTAGGCACCCCTGGTCAAATTGTATGTTTCAGTGAATCTCTCAAGTAAAAAGATGTTGACACAACCTCTGTGTTGTACCAACGTAAACATGACATCTTTCTGCAAATTGTAATGCACAAATGGTATTTATCAGATTGAAAAATTAAAAATGTGAATGTGGCATGTGTAAACGTTTGGGCACCATGTCTGTCAGTACTTTGTAACACCTTCAATGGCAGAAATCACAGCTTCCAAACATTTCTTGTAGCCAGCAAAGAGTCTTTCCATTCTAACTTTTGGAATTTGTCCTGCTTTTCCTTGCAGAACTCTTCTAGCTCAGAAATATTCTGAGGTCTTCTTGCATGGACTGCATGTTTAAGATCTCCCCACCGATTTTCAGTAATATTCAAGGCGGGGGGCTATGAAGGCCATTCCAAAACCTTAATCTTTTTTCCCGTAGGTACTGCATGGTTGATTTTGAGGTATGTTTTGGATCGTTGTCTTGCTGAAATATCCAGATTCTTTTCAGCTTCAATTTCTTCACTGACTCTGGGACATTAGATTCTAGGATTGGGTGATATTTAGTTGAATCCATTCTTCCTTCCGCCCATACTGTCACGCCTTCTGCAGCCAGAGGGCGCTCCTTCTCTGTCTTGTCTCTCATTTCCGGTTCTCTGCTGTCCTTCCGATGTTTCTCTCTCTCTCTTGGACTATATATTTCCGGGTCTTTCAGTCTGCCTTTGCTCAGCATTGACGTTCGGATGTCCTGAGACCCGTCTAGCACCAGGTCGCCCCATGTCCGCTACCTGAGGGCATAGGTTTCTATACGGCATTTCCTGAACAGCTGAGCCCGGGCTTACCCCCGTTTGCCGCTACGCATAGGGTCTTCTCGCTCTCCTGCCATTCTACAGTTCGTCTCTTCCGACATCCGTGACACATACAGTATTTCCTGTGCCACTGGCTGCCACACAGCCTCAGAGCATAACAAATCCACCCCCAAACTTAAGAGCTGGCTAGGTGTTTTTTCCTTCAAATGCTTCATCCATTTTTCTCCAAATGTACCTTCTGTGATCATGACCAAAAAGTTCAATTTTCATTTCATCAGTCAACAGCGCTTTGTTCCAAAAGGTTTCTGGCTTATCAAGATTTTGTATTGTATACTTCAGACGTTGACTTTTGTGATGAAGTCATAGGAATGGTTTCCTTCTGAACACTCTCCACTGCAGATAATTTTTGTGTAAGCAACGCTGTACTGTGGACCCATGGACAACTGCTCCAGTGGCAGCTAAACGTTTCTGCAGGTCCTTTGCATTGATCTGTGGGTTCTGCTTTGCATATCTGACCCAGATTGTTCTGAGTCTTCCAGATCTTGCCTTGACTTCAACAGTTCCCTTTAACTTCCATTTCTTAATGATTTCTAATAATGTTTCTAACAGTTGAAATTGCAAGCTGGAAGCATTTAGCGACCTTTTTATAGCCTTCACCTGCTTTAAAAGAGTCAGTTATCTTTATTTTGTATGATCCCATAGTTGTTGAAAGTTGGCAGAACAACAATCACAACCTGAGAGGTTAGAAGAATCAGAGTATTTGTTCAACTGACTTAATTTAAGGCCTGATGAGTCAGTCAGGTTTAGGGACCTTTGAAAAACACAAATTAAAAAAGTAGTCATTAATCAGCTGGAAAAATGTCCAATCATTTGAGCATGCCAAATTCACTTTTTTATCTTTTTCAATATGTTAAATTCAGCAAATAAATAGTAATTGTGCATTCAAGTTTGGAGAAATATGTCATTTTTACATTTGTGCCATGCAGGTTATCAACTTGGTTTTACTTAGAGATTCACTGAAAATATACAATTTCAGTAGTAATTGCGATTTTACAATGCATGTTTCATATTAAATCTGAGTAATGTGAGTGAAAAGAATGCTGCTTATATTAACATTTTAAAAGGCTAGATATCAAAACATTCCCTTGGTACCTACAAATTTAATATCCCTGTAGTCAGTGGTTATATTGTGTGACTGATGGCTTCAATTACACAGTCTGCTTCAGCTGAACTCCTTTTTATGGACATTAATGATGGATACTGTTGTCATCATATGAGAAGTGGGATTTCCTATTGTAGTAAGGAGAACGGGTTATCTGTGAAAATACAGTGGTATATAAAGATCTAGTCACACTTGTTAACATTAAAGTCCAAATGTTTTAGACTGGCATAATACAACAAAAAATAATTATTTAGATGTACAAGTGATAAGGCACAACAGTAAAAGTACCATATGATCTTTGAACATATCAGATCTTGAAGTAAATGCATCTGTAAAAGCAGGGGAAATACTGTAGGTTATATGTGATTCAGGAAAAAAAAAACAGGTAATCACTTGTTAAAGAATGCAAACTGTGGAACTTCAGGATTTTGTAGCACTTCCGTGTTCACGTGGGTCTCAGGTTGGCCTTCTACTGCTGGGGCTCGAACCTGGGCCTCTGGCGTCACTCAGCAGGGAACCAGCCAGCTGAGCTAAAGGAAAATCTCCCCCAGCCTGCTGGCTGAGGTCCCTGCTATTCACAGGGAAGGGCGGTGACATCACCACGCTGGCAAGTCGGGTCGCACAACCTGTAATGTCGGCCGTATGCGTTACAATATGAACAGATATAGATTACATTATACCAATGATGGAAATATCTAGAAGTAAGACATCAGTGGGTATAGTCCAAGATTCCAATTATAAAAATATGCAAAGGATGTGCTACCTACTAGATGTTACATGAGCACATTGTGTAAGTTCTTTGACCGTACTTTATGCTGTGAAGAGTCGGTAGCTGATTTGTTTTTATATGGGGATAAAAAAGGCTGATATTTACTCTGCGCTATGTTGCGGTGAGATCTGTAAATATTACATAACAAATGGAAACTGGGAAGCTATTAGGATGATACTCTTTGGGTCCATCAAGATTCTCTGCCACCAATTCTGGTGTCACTTTGTGTATTTTATCATTTAGCATTAAAATTAAGCTGGACTCATTGAGTCCTCAGTAAAGAGGATACTTTATGCTAAAGAGAAGTTTTTCTAGAGGGATTTTATTCTTACACTATATGTAAAATACTTTAATCTATCTACTATATACTTATATCTATATCTATCCACTATATACTTATACTTTGATCATTTTGCAATGTCTTTCTATGTACATGAACTGAAAGGGAGATCTCTGACCTTCTTCAATCTGGTTTTCTACCTCAGTATGCAGTATGCATAATTCACATTTATATGTAGTATTCATGCTCTGTGATGGACTGGCATCCCATCCAGGTTGTGTCCTGCCTTGCACCCACTGCTTGCTGGGATAGTCTCGAGCTCCCCCGTGACCCTGTATAGGATAAAGTGGTTAGAGAATGGATGGGTGTAGCATTCATGATGTTTTGTGGGTAGGGCCTCTGGAAAGTCTGCTGTATAATTATCTACCACTCTGCACAGCCTCAGAGAGCAGGCAAAGACTGGCCACTCATGGATGTGTCCTGTTGATGCCGTCGATTGGCCAGCCTCCACCAGCTGTACAGAAGGAGTGGCCAGTCTTCGCAAGGTCAGCCAGGCCCTACAGATATTCAAAGTCCGTTCCTTTATAGGCCTATTAGAAAATCAGACATTTCAGATCATCTTATGGGTACAGAAACCTGTTGGCTGGAGGACGTCAGTGTGCAGCTGTGCAAGAAGGTTGTATTGAATCTGCACCAACTCACAAGAGGTTCGTCCCACATTAAGACTCTGCCCTCCCAGTTGGCTTGAACAGTCAGCATTATGCAAGTCAACTTGGAATCTCCACTTGCATTCCACTTACATGCAGGTTATTCCTAGAATTTCTTCCACTGTTCTCTGCAGGCAACAACAAGATTTTGGTAACATGATGACCAATGCCAGATACAGTATTCTAAGCAATGTCTTACAGCACGTTTGAGTGTGGCTTAAAGCTTTAGCATACTTTTTATAAGTAGGAAGTGTTAGTTTGGCTTAGTAGAAAGTGTTAATGTTCAAGCAAAGGACTTCCAGTTTTTAAGAACAGCAGCGAAAACATCATTATCTTGGAGTTGGTACAGATGTCACATTTCTAATCAGATGTCAATAAACTGTATCAGCCATAAAGAGTGCAATAATTGAAGTAGAACCTATGTTATCTATATGTGTAAATAGTAAATGTAATTCAAAATCATTTATCGAAATTATGACATGGATCCTTTCTTTTAGAAGTCATCATTATAAGTGACAGTATATTTATCTCTTCCTGTCTGGTCTCCAGAAAGAAGTATGTCTGGTATTTTTAACAGCTATGACTGTAAAGTTTGCTGTTGCTGGTGTGTTCCAGTAATTCCATTCAGTTATGTGTGAGAAATGCTTGGAGATGCAGACTTTTGAAAGAAGAATTACCAAAGGTTTCCAAGTTAAAGAGTTCAACTGGGATTTTCCTGACTGATGCTTTCTCAATATTATCAGGATTATCTGACAGCAATGTCTGATGTTGTTTATATTGGTGGTAGGTGGACGCACAGATCTTATTGCTAGCTGAAAATTTGACTTTTCAAAAAGTGTTCCATGACATAATAGACTGTACAGAATAAGCATGTAGTCTGTGCAAAAAAAACTGTTTTGCTTTGTTGTGCTAATTATTGTGTATTTAATGGTTAGTTAAATTGTGTTTATTTTATCGTTCTTTGGCACTAAAATCCCTGGGTTTATAATAGAAGCCGCACAGAAGGACGTAATCCATTCGTGCAAGCTGCCGGCACATAATTTCATTTTCCAAAGCTGCATTCCCCTGATATGCTGCCCTGCTGCTCTTCCAAGAGATTATTTTTAAAAGAAATTCTGGGTACCCCCTTTTGGCTTCAAACGCACAGACTTTGACATGGCTGCCTCTAAATTAAAGCAGTGTCAGGGGTGATTTTGGGAATCAACAGCAGTTTTTGGAGGGTTAATGTTCCAAGGAATGGTTCAGATTTATCTTTTGGGTTTTATTGGGGATTATGGGGAATGTGGGAATTTACATTATCTGTCAGGGCTTAGTACCACAATTATCCCCCTGGAGCATTTTCATTAGTGTAATGTTTGAAGATCCTTAGAATTATGTAAGAATGACGCTCATGAGATTCAGAAAGCAAATTCTCGATTTGTCAACCAAAGAGTTTTCTTTTGCTCCGAAAAATATCAGTTTAACTAAATGGACCTCTTGCAACCTACGTAGTTGCTGGACGGCACATAGTGTAGTCCTGTAGTGTACAAAATGAAGTACAAAAAATATCTAACTATAATGCAAGCAGCTATGGGCATTGCCCCACTGAATAAACGCGAACTTCTTCCTCAGAGTCGGAACTACAGCCTCTGGAAACAAGCAGGGTGAGTGTGGAAACAGTTTTTGCTGGAATGGGTTGAAAGTTATGAGTTTGTTAGGCAGGAATGAGAATTTCAAAAACAAAATGGGCATTCAGAGCGAAATGTTAATTAACAAACAATCTTTTTATGATTAATTTTTTTTGTTGAAGATGAACGGTGTGGCAGTGTGAGAGTTAAGGTGGGTACACAGTTTAATACCAGTTGTGCTAGAGAAGATGAAGCATTTAGGAAAGATCAACACTACAGCAGCCACAGCTATCACAGCTATGCAGTGTAATGCGGTGTTATTTGGTGCTGGGAAAGCATTATGTTTAGGGTGCTTTGCAGGAAAAGTGTTGTTAAGCCCTGTTTTGTAAAACTATAGTGTGCCAAGGTTCTAGATGTTAATTTTATTTTCATTTTATTACCTTGATCAAATTATATGATAATTAAACATAGCATATTTCAATATTCTGTTGTTTTGCTTTTAAAAAGAAAAGCTAAAATGTTTTCCAAAATAGTTCACATGTAGTATTGTGGCAGGTACTGTGTTTAAACGGCTGTGTTAAATAATTATGTCTTTATACGTCGTGAGGAACTGAGGCAAGGACAAACAGTGAGAAACATATCAGGCTGGTCCCAATTGTCTGAATACAGCTGGGTTAGAGAAATGTTTTGGGGGCATTTTTTCAACCACTAAGCTGCCTGAGATTTTGTCTCCCAGTGGCTGGCCGAGACACTTTCTGTGTCTAATTGGCTGTCTCGTGCACTATGCGACCGTTGTCAGTTTGCGGATGGTGTGTGGTGGCTTTCACTAGCACGCACCTGCACTGGCTTCACAGCAGCTTTCTCCTTGCAGTGAGAGCAGCATTCTGCTGAGGCAGACTGGAATACTGATACCAGACATTACTTGTGAGCAAAGACAAAGACACCAACACTTGACTTCACAAGTGCTAAAGTCAAGACACCTTCTTTTTACTTAACAGCCGCAATGCAGCTGAGGATCCTTTGCATCTTCAAGGAGCTATTAAACATAGCAAGCAATATATGCTTCTTTTGCACTGAAAAGAAGGAAGACCCGTCTCTCCGGCATAGATGCATAAGGTGAAATGGAGTAACTTCTGTAGCTGAGGGGTTTGAAATAGGATGGCGTAGCTGTATGCATGCTTTCACTTTGCCCGTTTGAATGCCAGCTGTTTTCGTCTTGTGTTTATTGAAGATGGCTTTATGCCTCTGGTTTATCTGCATGGTCTTCTGGAGACAGGGATTGTGTTTATCGCTCCGATAACAGAGTTGGTTGTTTCTCTGATGCCTGTGTCTGCAGACACTAGCCTGCATGTCTGCAGCAGCTTCATCTTGCTCAGTGCAGGAAGGGCATTACAGGATGAAGTTAGGAAGGGAATAGGCAATTTATAGAGTATTTCCAGCACAATTGATTCTCCAGGCAGGACTGAGTCGGCTGCCATAGACATTGTCTATGGAATGGGTGCTGTTGTTTTTGTGTTTTTTTTATAATTTAGACTGCCTTCTGTTGTTTAAACTCAAATCATTAATGTCATTGTCACCTGATGACAATGGTAACATAGTATGTTACTCAAAGCTTAACTGCATCTGTTTTATAAAGAATGTCATTTGTATCAGAATGTTTAATAGATTAATACCATCAATGATCCATTTTTATTTTTCAAAGAACAAAATGTCATTTTTTATATTTTTGAGGTGGTTCCAGTTCAAAATATTTCATACAGTGAATATTTGTGTTCCTAGCGTAATTATTAACTAAATTCTGTCTGCACTAATTTATAGTACCACGCCAATACACTGTATAATTTAGTGTAAGAATATATGTGAATGTGTTGTAGATGGTATTATTAATATTTGTAAGATTCTATATAGAGTCGTTTAGCTCATGTGTGAATAATACCCAGTTTGGTTATTTAAAAAATACAACAAAAAATTCAGAGTTTGCAAATTGTAAAAGAAACAACATTAACCAAAATCGTTTAACCACAGTCTTTTAACTAGAAACTTGTCAGCAGATAGAAGAAGTTGATTTTCTATAAAGCTTTTAAGGCAGAGTAACACATTTCTTTTCTGTCACATCTGTGGTATCCAGTCTAGGCAAAATTTGATAAATGATTTGTATTTCGGATTTTGTCTAGAATTAATAATTATTCATAAAGTAACAGTGGAAAGCATTGATCTCCCTGCCTAATCTCCTGCGTAGCTGGGAGAGGCTCAGGCAAGGACTGTTGTCTGTCTGTATGACTTGAAAAAGAAAATGACGTGAACTCATATATTCCCAATAACCTTGTTATAGCAGGCATATTTAAAAGGTAACATAACATGTTAGTAATGATTAGAATGCTCACCCTAAATTAGTGAAATTCTGACCAATGAAATTCCATTAAAATTAGTTTAAAACAGAATTGGTCACATACTCTTTATTTTGTATACTTACACTTTATTAAATCAACATTCAGACACCAAGTAGTCCTTAGGAAGGATATAAAAAGCTTGGTAATGTCTCATCTTTTATCTCCAATTAGCAATAAATGTGACAATGCAACACCCAGGAGGAAGCCCAAGTCCTAATTTTACATCAAAGCATAAACGTATGATTATTCCTTATTTGCTAAAAATAAGTATTAGTCCTCTTTTGATAGAAATAATTGAATTGGTATAGAAATTATAAAGTAGTCTCATCCAACCTTATGATGTATAGAAAAAGGGAACAGCCCATAATATATCTTATGTGATTATGAAACTACTGTATGGGCAAAATGACTATTAATGCTAATTAGTACAAATCCCCTTACATACATTGTATATTACCCTCATAGTGGGTAATTAAGAAAATAGCTCATGAAAATAATATAAGTTTTAGTATTTAAGCTATTATGTCTTATGTATTAGTATGAAGAGGAAGGATCTAGAATGTGTTTCTTCTAAAGATTATACCTCTCTGGAAGCTTCTCTTCTCAGTGCCTGCATAACTAAGAAAGGAGACTGCACAATGAGCTGCAGTAAAATGTACAGCTAGTGGGAAACTCAAATTACAACATCTTTTATAACTACAGTTTTCAGCTATTCTTTGTTTTTAGTACCTTTTTGTTCTTAATGCATAGTCCTTTCACATATGCTGTAAATAAGAAGTTAAACAGCTAACTCACTTTGCTGTAGATGAAATGAATTCTTTCATAGAATTTGTCTTGTATGCGGATGTATAAAAGAGTCACATTTGACCTTACTATTACAGTGAGCCCCCACTCACTTTGCTACTGTTTACTGTTTGTTATTTGCTTAACAAATCTCAGTGGATAGCTGCTTGGCTACAAATGACCAAGTAAAGGTTAATTACATGCTGAAAGGTAGAATGAAAGCACAATATTTCAGATGTTAATCCTCTTTCAGGTGTGATAAATTGTGTATACCAGGTCCACATTTCTTTGTTTCTTTCTATACTGTACAGGTCATTTAAAGTCTGCATGTCTAGCAGTTTACTTATGGCCACTGAATTTTTTCCTAAGGCCGGGACTCTAATCTTAAACTAGTGTGGTTGAAAGGAGCATTGTGATTTTTATACATTAGAAGAACAGTAGCTTGTCTGAGTGTTCCCAAGTGGCTCAAGTGCTAAACACTATGCAGGTTAAGTTCTTCGGTCTAGACATCATGAATTCACAAGTCATACCACAAGTCAGCTGTGTCCAGTGACTGGGATTCCAATACACTTACTCCAAGGGTTGGGGCTTAGAGCATTCAGCCAGGATTCCCACCAAAAGCATCAACCCCTGTGCCTGCAGGCTTGTGGTGATGTCATTGATTGGCGTGCCTTTCCTCCAATCAGCACTGGTCTTCTTGTACATCATTGCAGGGCTTGGAGCATGTCAAAAGATGATTGGCTTGATTAATAATTCCAGATTGAGTGAGTATTTAGTAAAATTATTTGTGATTCTAAGTTTATTTAAAAAAGGTAATACCTTGAGATATGGGTGTGGCACAGTGATGCAGTGGTTAGCATTGCTGCCTTGTGGCACTGGGGCCCTGGGTTCAAGTTTGTATGTTTTCTCCCTGTTTTCGTGGGTTTCCTCCAGGTGTTCCAGTTTAACCACGTAGTGGTAAGTTAATTGGCTCCTGGGAATTTTCCTGGGAAAATTGGTCCTGATGTGAGTGTGTGTGTGTTTGTGTCTGCGTGCCTGGCCTGTCTGCATTACCTGGGTATAGGGTGTATCTCACCTTATGTGCTTTGCTTGCTGGGATAGCCTCCAGCTCTCCTGCGACCCTGGATTGCAGGGAGCAGTTGGAAAATAGACGGATAGATATCTTGACTTTTTTCATATGTGTATTGTGTACAATTATTTTTTATCTTGAAAGAAACGTTAATTTGATGTTACATAAAGCATCCATAGAGGAGTAAATTGTGGTCATGTACAATCTTTACATGACTTTATTTACATCTGTGGAATTAACTATTGTATTATGACTAGTGACTAGTATAATTGTTGTGAACAGTAGGTGTCTAGATCTATAGAGGGCTGTGTGGTATACACAGTACATGTACAGTAGGTTCTCGAGAAAAGCACTCTGGAAAAAGCACTCTAATCCTTAATGATTCTTGCTGTATCCCTTTATTGTTATTAGACATTTTCTATTTTTTCATAGATTGCTAAATTTCTGTTCTTGTCTCCGGTTTCATTGTGACAACTTTATAAAACGGCGATTATGGAAATTTCATCCCAGCTGTTGGGATAAGGAGCAGGAATTTTCCGCAGATGACCGCCGGGGCCAGTGTTGGCAGATTATGGTTTGCAGTCATTTAGAGAGCGTAGGCAGGCAGCTGTCACAGTCTTACTGGAAAAAGGAAGCCCATCCACCTAGTGCTCTTGTTTCATATGGATCCTCTAGTCAGTCTGATTCTCCTCTACGCGGATTTAAAGTAATGGCATGCACAACGTTATGTAACTTGAAATGGGCTTTTTTTCAGTGGCTGAAGAATTAATCTAAAGTCAAATTAAAGCAGCACTCTGGGGTTATGCAATCAATAAGCAGTCTGCTCTTTTCTGTCCTCTAAATTGCAACATGACTCCACTGTATGTTAATGTTCTATAGCAATTTAAACCATAAAATAAAACTCCAGACATGTAAAATGCACTGGTTAAATACAGATTATGCAAGTATGTACACACTTAAAAGACTTCTTCGAAGGCTTTAACGTCAAGCATGATATACGCATAATGACACATAAGGGAAATGGAGATCATCCCTCTTGGCAGATCCAGCCATCGTTAACCTTGAGTCACATGGATCAGCCTCGTACTCAGGGGTACTCACCGTTCCTTGTCTGGTGTCACTGAGCCCACAGGGCTTTTACCGATTCATCAAAATGAAAAAAAAATAATAATATGTAAGCAATGCATGGAGAAAAGCTACTCTGAGAACCGGAAGCACTTCTTCCCATTTTGTTGTAGGAGTACAAGCTACCCAGCCGTGCTGTTGAAGTCGACACATCGTGAAACGGCTTGGTGAGATACTGGAATCACTTAACTACTAAACTGCCGAATGCTTTACTCCCTGGGGTATCTAAATCTACTCTGAACAAGCTGCAGTATGTCCAAAATTCAGCAGCCAGAATCCTGACCAGGTCTAGTGCAAGTGTTCACATTACTCCTATCCTGGAGTCCTTGCACTGGCTTCCGGTCAAATTCCACGTAGACTTTAAAATCCTCATGCTCACCTATAAGGCTTTACATGGCTTGGCACCTCAATACCTGTCTGAACTTTTATCGCCCTACTCTCCACCTCGCAACCTCCGCTCTTCAAATTCTGCCCTCCTTACTGTCCCCCAAGCCCGTCTACATTGTATGGGTGACAGGGCCTTCTCCTGTTATGCCCCCAAGCTCTGGAACTCTTTGCCCAAGGATATCAGAGAGTCACCTTCTCTAAACTCCTTCAAATCCAGACTCAAAACCTTCTTCAGAAAAGCCTTTACTTAACTGGTTCCATTCTTCACCCCTCTGCTCTTCTTAATACCACCTTCCACGGTCTCCTCTATTGTTATTGTTGTATTGTTGTAATTATAATTGTGTCCTATCTTGTGAAATCTTTTTATTTATTGTTATAGTCTTCTTATTTATTGTTATTGTCATCCTGTAAAGCGCTTTGAGAAGCCACCTTTAAAGGCGCTATATAAAATAAAGTTTTTTATTATTATTATTATTTTAAAATTTTAAGATAGGATTGTTTTCTCTGTTTCTACCTAATATCGGTCATTCCATAAACATTCAGTTTTATTGAATTTGGGCGTGACATTCACTTCTGTCTTCCATCGACTCGACCTGAAACCCTGCTTGGCACCCAGATTCATGTGAGCGAGGGAGAAAATCTGCCTGTCCTTACTCAACAGTTTTTTTACTTGCAAAAAGTGGGACGCGGCCGACGCCTTAATTCCTCATGAAAGCACTGCGATGAAGAAGCTGCTGTGAGAGCAGTCGGGCAGAATTTTCCATCACTGAGGAAGGACTGAAATCAGCATAGAGCTGCCTGTCTAGTTGGGTGAGAGCACTGCCAAGAGGAGAAGCCAGAGGGCACTGCACCAGCATCAATAACCTTTTGTTTCCAAGACGTGCAGCTTGACCTTCGGCGGTTGCATGGGAATGCAGTGTCAATGAAAATACAGGATTCGGTTGACTGAATAATGCACAATGCTACGTACATTGGTCTAGTTTCCATGTCTGCACCTCTGCATGTTGCAGTACTGATGCAGAGCTTGAAGGAACAACCGTCTCTGTTTAATTATGTTGGGAAGCAAGTGTTTAACACTCCAGTAATGCTACCGTTTTGTTGTCTTTTCAGGGATCAGCCGACTTTGTTTAGTGCCTCCAGCACGTGGGATCGACACTACTGGACCACTGAAGTGAGGTACCTACCAGACACCAGACCTCTGTCAGCACCCAGGTTTATTCAACCTCACCAGGTACCTTTCCAATTGACGATGATAGTAATAGTAATGGTGGTAATAATACTCCTTACACTTATATAGGACTTTTCTGGACACTCCACTCAAAGAGTTTTACAGGTAGTGGGGACTCCCCTCCACCACCACCAGTGTGCAGCCCCACCTGGATCATGCAATGGCAGCCATAGTGTGCCAGTACACTCACCACACGCCAGCTATCAGTGAGGACCAGAATAGAATGATAAAGCCAGTTCAGAGATGGGAATGGGATTATTAGGCCATGATTGGTAACACCCCTGCTGTTTTGAGAAATGCCCTGGGAATTTTAATACCACAGAGAGTCAGGACCTCAGTTTAACATCTCTTCCGAAGGATGGAGCCTTTGTTATCAAGCTGTTCATAGTCATTTCATAATATTTTTTTACTCAATTTTATTTAATTTCTCCTTCAGCACTAAACACCAAGTTAAAGTCCGTTTTATCGAACATGGTGTTAAACATTGCCTTTAAAGTAAGATAATTCTCTGAGATTAGTTTATTTCTGTATATGTAAATACTGTATAAGTTTTCACTAATTTGAAAGCTTCAGCTGGCATTGCTTACTTGCCTGCATTTCCTAATTAAGACACAAGTAACATAATGAAGAACCATCCCTAAAGAACTTGCTTGAAGCATTATTTAAACAAGACTCTTTTAATGAATCTCATTACTGGCCTGGTTCAAAGGAAAAAGCTACCTGCACTGCCTGTGTCATAATAGAAAGTTAATGTCTCATTTTAAGCTGGTCAGAAAACACAAAAGTGCAAAAAAAGTTAATTAAGAAATAATATGGGGAAGTGTTCAGGGATTTATTTGTCGTTCCCTGGAACCACTTTGAGGTCAAGGAGCAAAAGCAATTTAAAATTGCAGTTTGATTTGTTTTGAGTTCAGCTGAATACAACTGTCACTACTATAAAGGAGTTCAAACCAACACAAAACTAATAGACATAGAAACCAGAAACAGAGATTTCTATATA
Organism: Lepisosteus platostomus; assembly: GCF_059453375.1. Lineage (NCBI taxonomy): Eukaryota > Metazoa > Chordata > Actinopteri > Semionotiformes > Lepisosteidae > Lepisosteus > Lepisosteus platostomus. Next base: position 59,384,833 of record NC_142614.1, read on the forward strand.
GTCCATAACAGTCAATATAATAATAAAAGTGTTGCAGCTAATTTCAAAGCTAATTTCAGCTGTTTCTATTGTTGTATTATAATGAATTACTAATTACATTATATTGTTAGGCTAGTGGTCATGTGAGGAAAAAGAGGATTCTGAGTCTACACATTAACAGAGGAATCAGAGTGTTCTGGTTCTGTCCTGTTTCCAGTGACTGTAATTTGCTGCTTTCAAATCAAGGATTTTTTGGTTGGTAATAAATCATCTGCGCCCTCTGAAGCAGTTTGGCTTGGCTAAAGTGAGTTGAACATAAAAATGGTTACCAACAAGAGGAAGCCCTTCGGCTTGTCTAGCCTGTTTGGTAGTTAGTAGCTGATGGATTCCAGGATCTCATCCAGCCGTTTCTTGAAAGAAGCCAAGACTTCAACTTCATGGCTGGGTAGCTTGTCCGTACTGCCATAATCCTTAAAATAAAGAGTTGCTACCTGTTCTCAGTTGTAAATGTAATTCCATGTAGTTTCTACTTTTGTCCACTGTTTTTTTTAGTGTATGGCATATGGCTGGCTAGGTTAGCATGTTTCTGGGCTTCTTTATTCCCTGAACAAGGGTCATCTGACCATGTGCCCAGGTTTATGAGTTAGGAGGTGTTTGTGAAGATCAGACATAAATAGTGAACCAGTACATATGTCTCATTAGCACTTGTGGTCCTAAAGATGTTCTTCACATCTTTCTGTATGTGTGATCTGCTTTTGCTAGGCCTTATTTCCGAATATGTTCATCATTAAAAGCTTTTGTTAAAAGTGGGTTCTGAGTAGCCTCTTCACTGGACAATGAATTGTGACATTAGCTTACTGTATTATGTTCGATGTGCAAAATAGCTTTATAAATCTTTTTATGGCATTTTACATGCCATGATCAGTTTGTAATCACTAAACGTGTTCTGTTGTAAAGTCCTTGTACATGTTGTTCTCATGAACAGGCTATTTATTTCTTCTTGGACCCCTTTTGCTTGCCCTGAATTACTTGAGACATCATTGATACTAGTGGTTTGAAGTCCCTATATGAAGCTTCCCCTATTATACTGTAGATGTGTTCCAGACTGATTGTAGTCAGGCCTGAAATAGGGATGTCATTGTCTTACCGTGCATAATGTCTTTGCTGTAATGTTGATTTTTGTAGGTTTGTATCTTCCCCTTAGAAATTAAACTACTTTTTTCAGATTCCTGTTTGGAAGCAGGGTAATAAAATACAAATGCAGAAACAAAATGGCCAGAGATGATGAACTGTTTTGGTGCTTCAAGTGTAGCTGTCTGGGCAGCGATGGAATAGTATCCTCTTACTTTAAGAGTTACTTTGCGTCACATAAAACTGCTGATTAAGCTTGAAAAGTCTTGGTATGAAATCCATAGCATTGATTTATGCAATCCGTTGTTGCCAACAGCAAAGATTTGCTGCAACCTTCAGTCATTGATCTGTTTGATGTTTGACTCTTTTTCCTTGCTTTCCTTGTCAATGAAAATGATTGAAACTACATGATGCATGATGATGCACTATTGAATCCTGTATTGAATGAGAGGGTTGGCCACCCATACTTACAATATGCTTATTACCATGCTCAAACTGCTACCTTGTTAGTTGTTGTGCAGAATACTAACAGCTAGAAGTGTTTACAGTGTAGGTTTTGTCTTCTGCATATGGCAGTATATGGTTATGGTGGTTAGCTTTACTGCCTTGTAGCGCTGGGGCCCTGGGTTCAAATCTTGGGGTGCTATCTGCGTGGAGTTTACTTGTTCTCCCTGTATTCGCAAGGATTTCCTTTGGGTTTTCCTGTTTCCTCCTCAACTCCAAGGATTTTACACAGGCTACAAAGGAACAAGGAATAGGTTTATTCCATGCTGAAAGGAGAAGAAAGAAAACACGACGTTTCAGCCTTGGAGCCTTCTTCGGGTGTCATAAGAAGGCTGAAGAAGGCACCTGACACCTGAAGGCACCTGACACCTGAAGAAGGCTCCACGGCCGAAACGTTGTGCTTTTTTCTTCTCTTTTCAGTATGGAATAAATAGATTACTTGTTCCTCTGCAGCCTACCCATGCTGACACAGCTACCCACCCAAACTACTTTTGCACAGGTTAATTGGCTTCTGGGAAAATTGACCCTGGCTTGAGTGTGGGCGTGTCTGTGTGTGCCTTGTGATGGACAGGCATCCCATCCAGGGTGTTTCCTTCGCCTATTGCTTGCCAGGATAGGCTCCAGCTACCCCGTGACCCCGTGTTGAATAACGCAGTTAGAAAATTAATGGGTAGGTAGTTCCCTTTTCAGGCCATAAAGGGCCATGGGGAATGGGGTCAAGGGCCACCAATTTTCATTGCCCATCCCACACCGGAGGTGGAGGTGATGTCAGCATCACGCTCCGGCCGGCCTATTACCCTTGGAAGGATTAACCCCCGGTACTAGAAAATGAATAGATTAATATAATATTAATGAAACCAGAGGTGTATTCACTGTATTGGGTGATGTGCAGCTAGTGGAATTTAATTTTTCTCACCTCGCACTGGAACCGGTTAACTGTTCTTGCCCTTTAAGTAGTAACTGTCTAGATTCCTTTCAATCAGGATCTCTGAGAGGATGAGTCAGGCTTACTCTGTGAGTCAACCCTGGAGTCAATCAATATCCATCCCAATTTGAGTTCTAGGAGAGTTTATTGCAGGGGTTTTTGCAGGGAGCAGGGAGTGATTAAACACAGCCCATCTGTTATCAGTAAGTCACGTGGTGGGGGGTTACCCAGGTTACGGAAGAATTTTAACTTTTCACCTGCACTCCTGCTGTTAAGGATTGTCGGCCTCAACTGAAATATTTGCTTAAGAGATAGGCAGACCAGAATGCTGATCACTGAATCATGCCTTTGACAATTATGCTGCTTCTTATTTTAAGCATACTAGCAGATTTTTCTCCTTTCTTTATTGAATAAAAAGAAAGCTATTCAGTTCAATTACTCGCACCCCACTGTGTGACTGTCATTCACTGCATTCTAATGGGGAAAAGACTCCTGATTGCAATCTTAACAAAGTGCCCCCATTCTAAACGAAACATTTGTAATTGTTGGTTACTAGTCTCTGCTCTGTTTTTTTCCAGTGGTACGTTACAAAATAAATATTGTGAAGCTACTCTACCCATCCAGTTTTAGACTGCTTCTCCTGGTTTAGGTCACAGTGTTATAGATAAGACTTCATTTATTTATTTATAAAGCAAATCACCATGATTTGTGGCTAATTTTTGGTAAACCAGACTTCTTATTGCTGGTTGTGCTGAATTACAGTGCTGCTGAGAATTCATAGAATTATAGGAGAGGATTACAGTGACCTTGATCTTAATCTATGTAGTGTTGAAAACTGATTTACATTTAGTTTACAGCTATACCTTTGTAAACAGAAACTCGCTGGGGTGAGGGTGTTGGGGGAGGGTTGGACCGACCCACATACTGTAGTAATCTGGCTTTCGGGACAATGGGCAAATACATTAACAGGATGTGGAACATCTATTGCTTTATCAAGGCAGCAATGCTGTGGCACAGCCTTTAACGTTAATTGGATTTGATTGGGACCCCATGCGTAAAAAAAGGTTAGAAGAAGAAAACAAAAGACAAAAGGGCACTGCTAGGGGTGGGGATACACATTATAATCTGAATATTATCTGCAGCGTTTCGTTATACGTGTTTCTTTTTCAAAGGAAAACACTATAAGAAAACCATTAATTTGAGAAAATTTACAAAGACCTCTGTAAATATATACATTTATGTATTTGAATGATTAACGTTTAACTTTCCTGATTACATGGTATTTGTGCAGTTTTATATTCTCATATTTAAAAAAAAATTGAAATACAAGTTGATGAAATTGCTCGACGAGACCAGAGGTCACCGATAATCGGCAAACAAGTATTCTAAGTCATGAACGCAGCTCAGACGGGTGTCTCGTCAAATCGGTGGCAACTGGCTGCGTTAGTGGCTGTTTTTAAATATTTAAATATCATAAAACTCTGCTGAAAGAAGGATCAATCAATGTCCAACGTCAAGGGCCAAAACAAAAGTTCAGTATTTTCTTGAAAAACGTTTTCAATTTTAAAAGTCGGTTATGTATACTGTTCCCCACTAACTATCGTGAAGCTATTGGGATACGTGTCTCTCGGAATAAACAGGACTTTTGCCAAGTAACAAAAGCTGGTATACCTTTGCCGATAACGGGTAGCGACAGTTCGTATTTATTAAATTCTCCCCCCGTTTCCTTGTTTAAACAGAACTTAGAACACAAATACTTATTTTAACACCCTATGAAGGACACGGTACAGGTGGAGTTAAAACTGGTGTGAAACTTGACCAAGAAAGAATCGGGGACGCATTTTTCTCTCCGCAGATGTATGTGGCTCACAGCAAATCATGACATCTTTTGACATACAAGAAAATCAATTTTCTTTGTTTTGTTTGTGTATTTTGGAAGTTTCTGCGAACTGCTAAAATCAATGCAACCATACCGGAAGAACCTATTTTGTTCAAAAGAGGGAGGATACGGAGAGGCTACTTAAGATTCAAACACATTTTGGTATCTTACATACCGCGCACGGTTTGCGTCTTCCGACTTTTGGAAACCTGTATGTGTCCAGCGAATGACGGAATTTAAGTTTTGATCCTGAATTTGCTTTAATTGATTTGGTAAACACGGGGGGTCCCTCGTTTCTCAATGGTACTGCCTGGACGAGGGTTGCCCGGTTAAGTTTGTTCTCCCTGGAAAAGAATGCTCTTCCCTTCGCAGTGGGAATGTTTCTGGGGACGTCGAGGTCGGGAAGGAGGACTGCGCCTTTAAAAGGACCTTTTGTTGTAACGCTGTCAAAAGCCATGTTGAGTTTCAGAGTCTGAAGAACCGAACAAGAGCTAATTTACTCAGCTGTTATCTGCAGCTTGTTTGACCATTAAAAAAAACCTTCTGAACTATTCAAACCGCAGGATGCCGGTGAGAGGGAGCAGAGCGGTTGTTTATTCGAGTAGAAATGTCTCCGAGGTTCTTAGAGTAAGTAACTGAAAGATGATTTATAAACACACTGTTTACTAGTTTTGTGTTTAGTTGTTGTGAAGTGTTTCTCAAGGTTTGACATGTAATTCTAGTCTATTACGTGCAAATGAATCCAGTTAAGTTTAAAGATACATTTTCAAACAAGTTTAGTAAAGTGTGTCCAGTAGACTTTTCACCTGCGTTTTTTTGTTAACCTTTTGGAAGGGCCCTCGAAAAGCGGCTTATTTTCGCCGACTTAGCCGGTTTTAAGATACTACCAGACGAATCGTCCAGGCATTGAAACTTTCAACAGGAAAGGAGCATCGTTATGCTTCAGGCCGAAGCAAACACCCAAATAGCAAAAACTTCACTACCTATTCGTATGAGGCCACGGTAACTTAGAAATCGTTCTCAATGAACCACAATTAAATGTAAGAATTAAGAGCTAGAGTGTTTCAAGTAGGTCAACCCGGCTGTCAAGTTGTAGCAAGTCTGGGTCGCTGAAGCCCCTCGCAGTATCACACGCTGGTGACCAGATGGCGACGCGCCGGTGGCAGCGTGACCCGAGCCGTCACAGTGTGGCGCAGAGGTGCCCGAGAGACGCCTTCTCCGGGTCCACCCTGTGTTCATGGCGATAGAGGACTTTCCAGTGGTGGCCGAATCCGAGTTTTTTTGTTGTTTTATTTGATTGTCGACGAAGCTGCATCCTCGAAGTTAGTTTAACTTGAAATTGTTACCGCCTCAAGAGCATTCCTTGATTTCTGGGCCCACTTGGACTTCCCTTGCAGACCAAAATGGTCCTTAAAATGGCATTATAATGTGGGTTTTGATAACTTTCTCTTTTGTCAGTTTTAACGGACATTCTATACAGTGTCATATTTAATATACGATGTCAACATGTCACATATGCTGTGCACATTTGCCACGCTAGTTTTGTATGTGGGAGGAATAACAGTACTTGTGTAAATCTGAGAACTTCCTTGTTGTTTTTATTATGTTTTTACAAATGCACCCAATTTAATTTTGTAGAGCAATGGTGTCATATTGGTGAGGCCAGTTCATGCTTTCTACTGGAGTGAAAACAGCTTAGCTTAAGTGTATGTAACCCAATTTCTCAGGCACCGGGGAAAAATGGAATTGAACTTCAGGGGGGTTTGCCAAGGATCTCCTGACTAACTGGTGCCCTGCATGTTCCCAGGGGCACTGCAGCAGCTTTGCATAGAAAATTGGCATACATCAGCAGGCTAATTTAATTGCCAACTGTACCTCCTGAAGGCTTGTACTGGATTATCCCTTCGACACTTTCTGAAACGGCACCTCAGGTGCACTCTTTGTGTGTTTTCTGGCAATGATGTGAAGTGTTTTTCCAAGCTGGTGCAGACATTTCAACTATTAGCTGGTGCTAGCACGGTTTTCCAAACCTCCGGATGAAATCCGTGCTGTCCAGATCCAGCGCAGAGAGGCCCCCACTGGGTGTCGGTGAGGAAACTGCGGCACAAGTACGGGCCATCTGCCCTTTGCTACCAGTAAGACGAAGGTTACTGCTGAATGCTGGGGGCAGGGAGAGCTGGGAACAGACAGTTCATGTGTAGGGGTTAGCCAGGAGCAGAGGATCGTACTGCAGAATTCATCCCGGCTCTTCAGGGTCTTTGGGATGCTCTGTATTTCACCTGTATTACAGGTTCTGTACAGTCAAGTGAGCAGATGCAGTAACAATGCAAGGATCTCTGTCTAAAATAGACTTTTAGTTGTTTTGTTTTCTTTAGATGCACTTAATTCCCATTGTTTTGGTTTCATTATACTTCAACAGTTATAAATAATAAATAGGTTTTATGATGGGAGACATAGCACTGATGGTGCTTATTTGTAATTTAAATGTCATTCAGACTTGTTTGAAACTTGCATGACACTGGATGTCTGTGAGCAGAATCTGTGCGACACCTGGTGTTGTATTTAATGGTGTGACTGTTGGTGTTGTATTTAATGGTGTGACTGTTGCAAAGTAGTTGATCAAAGCTATAGGGATTTATTTTGATTGAATATCCATAATTCTCAAGGTCTACAGAGACCTTGCGTACAGCAGAGAGTGTTACATCTCGGTAGCTTGCGAGGGTGCATTCCTAATGTCACTTTAGAAGTGTCTGTGACCCAGCTACCTGGAGCTGTTCTATTCTTTATTCATCTAATTAAAAGTAACAAGTTATACCCTGATTCAATAAAGCACAAATTCATATGATAGTTATGTGCTCTGCAAAATACTTTCAAATCTTGAAGAAAAAGGACAAAAGACGATGCAAAATGTACATCGTTCAAAATGTGCAAGGGTTACTTTAATAATAATCTTGATGAAAGTAGATAAAAGGTATAATTGAAAGACTTTCAAGTCGAGCTTTGTGTAGTTGACGGTCTTTGGATTACGCATAGCATTGAAATATCGAGCTAGAAAGCTGTTCCAAAGATCCCAAGATTTCTATTCCAGAATTTAGAGCATGACTGAGTAAGCATGGTCAAAAAAATTAAATTATATTGAAGATTCGTCTTTGGTACATATTTTAAGAATGCATGCCCTGCAGTCAACTAAACAGGCAATTAATATTACTCTTACACTGGCTTAGTGTTTTGTCTCATTTACTTTTGAAAAGGTGGTAGTCTGTAGCATGGTGAATTATCACAAGCTCTTTACAACAAATTGCAATACTTTGTAAATACTGTACATTCTTTCAATGAGGAACATTGACCTTACTGGTGTTGTAATGTTGGGAGAAGAGGCTAAAAGGTATTGAACCACAGCCTCTGGGGAAGAGCACAGAAATATACAAGGAAGTGCCTTTTCCAGTGCCACCAAAGCCTTGTCTTGATAGAAGCAGCAACTGTGTAGCTTTCACAGGAGCCGGTGGGTGGGTACGCTGTAACCTAGTAGAAGGCTGTTGCTCGGCTTTCAGATGCCACAGGCACTTTAATTAGGCTGTGCCCTGACCCTGTTACTTAAGCCGCCCAGAGCTTAGTTTGGCATAGGCTACTGTCTTGGGGGAGGAGTTCACTGGAAGGGACGGCTCTACTGCTTGGATGCCCTACAGCCTGGGTGGCAGCCCTTATAGGATGATGTTAATGATCATCATGGCCTCCTGCAAAACACCAGAAATGCTTTACAGGATTGCATCTGAATGCAGCTGTTTGAAAAAGCCATTTCCTCCCAGCTTGCTTTTCCCGTGTGAAATGCTGACTTTGATCTCGTTGCGTACAGCAGAGAGTGTTACATCTCGGTAGCTTGCAATGGTGCATTCCTAATGTCACTTTAGAAGTGTCTGTGACCCAGCTACCCGGAGCTGTTCTATTCTTTATTCATCTAGGCTCGAAGGGCAGACAACTGCTTCGAGAGCAGAAAATATGAAATGGTTCTTCATTTTGGATTTTGACAGTCTGCCAACAGGGCCTTTTACAGCAGCCTCTTGTTTTTCCTTCCACTTACCTTTTGGAATCTGCTTCTGATTATCGCAGAACATACAAAGCTCGTCATAAAGTCAGGCAGTATTGGCAGCATCACCTTGTCAGATCTCAGAAACTAAACAAGGGTGGGTCTGGTCTGCACTGGGATGTGAAAGAGATCTGAGCAAAGCTAGGATGCTGCTGCGAGTTGTGTTGGTGGACCAGCAGGTGGTACTCCTCCCCCTTGACTATAATTTTCATATCCGAGCCCCAGGACATGTACCTTGTACCTTGATTTGCACAGGATAATTGGTCCCAGAACATTTGTGCTTAAGAGGGTCATAAAACATGTTGAGTTAATTGGAATAGGTCCTAAACAAACATGAAAATGAGTTAAATGCTTATATAAATGTTGTTAATCAGAAAATTGGTTTAATATTATCACATTTATATAATCATAAATGCATCACATGTATTGGCTCATTAGTAGAGGGTTTATTGAAGAACGTGGCCTGCCTCGTTTTGTGGTGTCACAGATTTTCTTCATAGAAAACCTCCTTCTTATGTCTAAGAAACTGTCCTTTTCATTTTAATGTCTCATTTTTTATTGTTTAAGCTAAACAGATCTGCCATTGTAAGTCCCATACGGGGAAGGAGGAGTGAGTCAGTCTTCAGGAACATGTGCTTTGATTTCTTTTTATAATCCCTGTGAATCTGGACCCTTTTATTGTTAAATGACTGAAAATAAACTTTTTAAACACAGAGCTGTGGCATCTATATGTATGAGGCATAGCATTATGTTTCAGTCTTGCTGCCTTTTGGTTATAATTTAGTGATTTCTAGAATTGTAAAAATGTATTAATTTGACTTAACAAATGTATGGGAAGAAGTAAAGGTTTATTACATGCTGGGAAAAAAAAAAGAGACAACTTTTCAGAAGATAACACCTCAAGAAGGCTCCACAGCCGAAACATTGTCTCTTTTCTTTTCAGCTTGGAATAAACCTTAACGTGTTCCTTTACAGCCTACGTGTGACGACACAGCTCCCCACTTGAACTTTTGTTAAGAAATTATGACTAACAGGGTTGTTCAAAGTGGGGACCCAGACTTTTGAGCTAAAGGAGGTGCTCTCCCTCAGAGACAGTATGAGGTCCTGACTACCTGGTATTTTAATTACCATGTCACCTTTCCAAAAACAGAACAGAAAAACATCAAATGAACAATAAGAACATAAGAGTGGTTGCAGATAAGTGGAGACAATTCAGCCTGTCTGGTCCGTTTGGTCACCTGTAGCTAATTGATCCAAGGATGTCATCCAGGCAGTTCATCTTGAAGGGAGTCAGGGTCAGTGCATTTGAGGTGCTCAATTTTCAGTGCCTTTCAGATTTCCTTGGGGACCTTCTGATATTTTCCCAGGTCCCCGAAATGAAATAAAGCACTTTCTCTATTGTTAAAGTTAGTATTGCACCTTTACGAAAGCATTCGCAGTGAAAAATCATCATAGAAGAGTGAATCCTGAAATTTCCTGGCAAATTGGACTGAATTTCAAAAGGTTTTTAATGGTTTGTGAGCTAGGACTGTCTTATATAGATTGCCAGGCTGTGCTTTTGTGTTTTGCTGTTTTGCATTCCGAAGATTACTAATAAGATTAGCTTTATCTGGGAAATTACAGGAAGGGTAGTTTTCTCTTAACTTCCTCTTTCTCTGTTGCCCCTCCTTGAAGTTCACGGTAGTGTCCAGGCTTAGACTGCCTTTAAAAAGAAATACGAAAGCAGATAAAATTGTGGTGAGGATGGAATGAAGTGAAGCTTCTACAGATAGTTTTTGAACACTAACTTAAAAAGAGGAAGTGTTAGGCAGTCAAAGTCTGATATGTATTTTAATGTATTTCTTAAATGATTTAGCCTTAATAAAAAATGCTGAACAAATTAAATGGGTTTAATATAGCCTGCATGTTGTCACACTGTAACAACGTTTTCCATTATTTCTCCAAGGGGCATTACATGCGAAATAGGACCCTTCAGGTCCATTCTTATGTAAACTCTGAAATCCTTATGGTGTTAGGTCTATTTGTATGATATTTACTGGTTCAAATCTGATTTTATGGATATGGTCTTGCACATTGGATTATATTTGTTTAACTTAGTGGTATATTGGTCTGGACAGCTTTCGAAAGAGCTACAATCTGACCTCTTGCTTTAAGGGTTTTTCAAGTCGAATTCCTCAGATCTCACAAGTAATGTTTTCTTCTCTAAAGAAAAACATTGCACAGATATGGGAGCGTTTTTGAAAAAATAATTTTCACAGGCCAGGCTTTTTCTATCTTGACAAATACACTCGTTCTGACCCCATGAGCAGTGGAGGAAGAGTTATATAATTTTGAAGAAACTTTGACTAAGGTTAACCCCCCAGATGTGAATTTTATGTTTTGTGTTTTTACCTATTAAAAAAGTTAATTCCTCAGCTCCTAGAGGAGGCCGTGATTTGGAGTTTGAAGGTTCCTGTGTTTTCCTCAGGTTTTCTTATCAAGGTTCGCGTAAGAAGCAGATTCCTCTCTGCGGTAGTTTGCAATTAAAGAGAAAAACAGGGAAATTACTGCACCATTGCAAGTGTATTGCTGTTCTGTACATGCAGCACATGCTTGATGTTGTCAAGAAATATAAACTAAAAATGCAGTTGCTATATTATGACTTGTATTGTGTTGTGCTTTAAAGCAACAGTCTGCAGTTCATGTGTTTCCTTTTATCGGAGTACTTAATATGATTCTTATTTTCACAGGGCCTGGCATGCCATGTTTACTGATCAGTTTCTACAATTAGCCTGCAAGTGATCTCAGCTTAACTTAGGGGGTGACGAGTGCATGAAAATAGATATAGTTTTGAAACGCATTTGAAGTAACGATAAAAGCAGTTCAGGTGTGAGCTGATATTTCAGATTTTGTCTTTGACATTAATCTGTATTGAATTCCAGAATCCATTTAATTTGTCTGATGCTTCAGAAACTGAAAAGCAAAAGAACATTTAAAATGTTTTTTTAGAAAAAAAAGTATATCTTGAATACTGTATGACGCACTACAATAGCAACATTTTGTATGTGTAAACATGGCTTTGAATGTGAATTTTTAAATTCCATTTTAAGATTAAATACAAATTTGAATGTCTATCATGCATAAGAAATAAACAGATTTCCCCCTTTTAGTAATATCAGTACATTTCTTTATGCCTGTGGCTTTAATTTAAAAACTTCAATGGTTGTTGTTGAATTGTATTGGGAAAGGGGTGGAAATCGTTTATTTATATTTCCCTTGTATTTTCCTGTGAATTCAAGAACTCTTTTCTATATTCAATCAATTACAAAACTGCAAAACAAAGAGGAAACTCTTCTTGATTCATGTGTAAGACTTAAGAAACATATAGACAATTTAATCAAGTCCCAGCTAAACGGGCCTTATAAACCTGAATCCCAGTGTAGCACAGGGGGTGTTTGTTGTAACTGGCCTGAAAAAGAACCTGATATTTTCTTTTGTTTTAATGTGGTGTTCCTTCTTCACGAGTTCTCCCTTCATCATGTAATGGAAAACTTCAGGTTTTGTTTTTCTGGATAGCTTCAACGGTACAAACATTGGAACACTTGATTCATTGTCACACAATGATGACAAACTTCCTCCGTAGGATAACTAGAACAATTGACGGAGCCAGAACAATTGATTGCATGATTGTTACTAAATGCTGATCTATGTTTCGATGGAAGTTGAGAAATTGAAGAGAAGCTAACTTCTTTATATTCATCACATTGTTCAAATGTATTTTCTGTGCGTAATGAGAAGGTATATGTCCTTTCTGATAAATTGGTTGACTAATGGTCTTGTAACAGCTACAGGGATTGTTCCTCATTCCAAGCTTGATTTATATAAATAAAAGCGAAAAGGAGAACATCCTGTTACTTTTGGACAATGTTAACTTCATGCTGAGCTCTGTTCTTGGATGCATGACTGAATAAAAGGTATACTTAAGTACTAGATTTTCCATAAGAATAACCTAAAATATAAAAAAATACTATTTCTAGAAAACTATCAAGCATCTAGACTTGTACTAGTTAAATAACATGTAACTTAAAACTTCAAGAAATAAAGACCCAGTCTTCACTTTTAAGGAAATTAGTTGGGATAAGAATTTTTATACTGTTTGAAGAAGGGTGTATATTGGAGTGTTTACAATAGGAAAAATTCTAAATTGCATGTTAGCCATTCATTTTTAATTTGAATTTACAAATTTACAAGGTTTAGCATATCTTGTCTGCCCCTTTGAATTTATGTAAAAGTAAAAGGTAATATTTTTTTAAGGAACAAGTAATGGGTTTATTCCATGCTGAAAAAAAGAAGAAAGAAAACACAACTTTTCGGCCATGGAGCCTTCTTCAGGTGTCATATTTTTTTAAGGTTAATTAGATATGTATCGTTCCCAAGTTTGCCACCTGCTTAACATGTTTTAAAACTGACATTCGTAACAGACGTTGCTGTTAGTGTGTGATAAGCACTCTGCGATGATCAAATCAGATGTTAATGCAAATGATTGCTGGAGGACATTTAACCAGTTATTCTTTAATTACTTCTCTGAGGATTTTAGTCGGCAACATTTAAAAATTGTAATGTGTATGCTAAAGTCCCTGTTGGAAGGAAAGTGAAGTTACTAAACTTCAACTTTTTCCTGACCTCGTTCTTTTGGGAATCATCTTCTAGGTTGAGGCACTTATGTTTGGACATTTGTACGTTTGTATCAAAATCCAGTAAAAGAATCACTTCTGTCTGTGTGTGTACAATTTGTGGTATACAGCATGTATATACTATATTATGTGCTTTATGCATTTATATACCTAATGCACACTCTACAAGCTTTGAATTTGATGTTAGATTACAGTATAATTATTTAACTGCTGAAAGCTTACTTCCATTAAAATATCAGGAAAAAGATTGCTGTACAGCAAAGTATCAATTTATAAGTAGCTTTCATGAAAAACCTCAAAGTACGATAGATTTCTCCATTTCAATTATGTTGCCAAAGATTAAACTTTTTTTCATGGGTAAAAATGGTTGGTCTTTGTAATTGATCTGAGGAGCAACTACCAACCAAACAAGCTAGACAGGCCAAATGTTTTTTTGTTTCTAACTGTTAGACAAAGCAGTAGATAGCTTTCTGCCCAGAGGACTCAAAACGTAGACAAACTTTACAGTTTGAGCTGAGGTTACATTGTAACCTTTTACCACACCCATCTAGTCAGTAAACGTACAAAGACGGCAAAATAAATTCCTATTTAAGTTGCATCTAATATGCTGTTAAAACTCTAATGGACCATACTAGTTTTCTTATTTTCTGAGACAAGACTTAATGGAAACAATTTGGAATTTCTACATATTAATTTCATGTATATCATAACCGTATACAACAGACTTCACAGTACTAGTATTTTATAATTCCAATATCTTGTGAAGTTGGGCAAGTCTCTCTGACCTCCGACCTCTCCAATCTGTAGATTATGATCTTGTTCCACGTTTAATTTTGCACTGAAGTTTGATTTAATGTCATACTTTGCAACTGTATTTTAAAGTTTCTGTATAGATGCAAAGATGACAGGAAGTGTATCTTTGTAATTTAATCCATAAAAAAACCCTTAGGTAAATGTTTCTACATTGGGACTTTAATCTGAAATATGTTATGAGCAGACAATAGTTTTTCAGACTTCTTGCTTTTTTTCATTTTTCAAATAACATTTTCACCATATAATAGAAATGTTCAAAGCTGTCCTTGGTAGGTGTGTCTGATTTCATCCATGGTCTGTATATTAGGGGTGTGTACTAAAGTAATGGGTGTTCTTGTGCCTTTTAAGGAAGAGGCCTTTCTGAGGCCTGTGAACATTAACCCAGGAAGGCAGCCCACAGGCTTGAGGTTTGTATTACCTCACAGCCAGGTAAAGGCAGCTGTGATTGGCTGAGCACAGAAAGCATGGGCCGGCCTTCACCATCTGGCTGCTTTGCAAGGGATAGTGGGAGAAGTCCAGGTTGTAAAGGGCTCTTGGTTTGTTTTCCAGCAAAGAAAGAAACCAAAAATAATTTGGTATTCCATTAAGAGGGTATATAATGACTGAAGGTTTGGATTACCATTTGGTTGTGCTAATGTTATGAATAGTTTCAGAGCCTGAATAGATCCTTTAAAAGTCTACTTGCAGAAAAAAAAGCTTTTGAAACAGTTGGTATGTGACCTGAATACAGAACTCCAAAATGGCTGTCAGATTCCGAGACCAGGTAAGTCAAGTCTAATACACTGAAGTAATTTTGAAAGGTTTGTCAGTGAGGTGTTAAAAAATATTATAGACTGAAATGCTTGGAACTGGATATGGGAAGGACATCATTTAGTTCAAGTGCCTAAGTTGCATGTAGTGTACAACTTGACTGCATTTTCCTTGTTTTTATGCTTCTAATTCAGTGATGTATTTCATTGTGAGGAAGATTTTTTTTATGATTGAGTACCTGGAGGATCATGAAAGATATTAAGTGACAAAATGCTCACAAGAAATTTTAATAACTGCATTGGTATAATTTATCCTTGTTGCCTCTTCTCTGTTGGAGATTAATATGGAATTTTTACTTTCATAACACTAGAATTTCTTACAGCACTCATAGCAATACTATGCAGAGTTTGACTCTATTATAAATTGTTGGATAAGCTTTGAAATTATATACTTGAACTCATCACAGATCTTCTTCAACAATATGCATTGTCATTGTTACCCTGTTTTAACGCTTAAAGCCACACCCAGAGCAAGTGAGTAAAACATCTGATCATTATTCTCAAAAGCAAGTTATAATTTTCCACAGATGCTACCTTTGGTTTTCATGTGTTATGTTTTGCACATTTTCAAGGTGTTCCACAGACCTGACCACTGATTTTACTGTTTCGGCTCTATAACTGAACAATAAAACAAGCTCAGATAAAAACAGAATGTTCCTCATATGCCTCCTGCCTTTGTGTCCTACTCCAAGACCAAAGAAACAAGTCTTTGATTCCAGTTAACAGTGTGTAAAGGATTGCAATTAAAAGAAATACAGTTTATAATCTACAAAGGTGAACTAATTATGTCTGTGCCCATCTTTGATGTATGAAAACCAGATAGCGATGCCTGCCCAGTCTTGGTATCCTGTTTCTCCGTTGTTAATTAGTATTTCACTGTAGTAACTTTTTTCTAAGAATACTACAGTGTTATTCTGTATAGTTCTGATGGAGACAGATGGCCTATTTGCAGGGCAGGTGTGTTCTGTAACACTCTTTTTTGTCTTTTATAGGGGGGAGAAGTGGATTTTGTGTCTGTAGGATCCTGAAGTTAAATCATTTTTTTTTTTTACGAGTAGTTTTGAATTTCTGCTGAACCACTCCCCTGGGAAATGTGAGAGAGTAGAATATGGTGGCCTTGGAAGTTCAGTTTCACTGGCTTCAGGCTGTATGATAAAAATCTCTTTGTGAAAAATTGAATGTGACAGTCTGAACTTCTGAAGTCCTTCGGCTGAGGAAGAGCTTGTTTATGCCATGACCGGCTTGCCCTTCATTGGAATGATTTGTGGAGGCAGCAGAAAAGTTACAGTAGTTATTGCCTAAATTGTGCATGTTGATGGGCACAGTGCTTCGCAGGCCGGAGTGAAGAGGAGGGCAGAAATGTGAGTCTGGCATGCATGTAAACTACTGCTCTACAATCATCAGAAAAACAACCCCGTGGAATTTGAGGCTACAATAAGTTCCTTCTTTGAACTTCGTAGTAAATACCCTACATTGCCGATTGTAAACCTGTTCTACAAATTAAAATGGCATCTCCACTTTTCATGCCTTGGAATCTAAATGTCTGTTAGCAGCAGTTCTGCTTTGTTGTTTAACCTGCTAGGTTGCTCCTTAATTGTCTATAATTTTATCAGAATAGATTACTAAATTATTAAGCACTAGTTGCATTTTTAAGATTTGAATCTGGATGATGTAGTGGAAATTAGGATTCCCTTGAGAATGGAGCCCAGATTGCCAAGTATGGTCTCTTGATTTCAGACCGCTTTTGAACCCAGTGTCTAGAATCCTTGGAAGATTTACAATGACCGGTAATGAATTGGATTACACAGTAATCTGCTTCATTTAAATAGCTTCGGTAACGTTGCTGTAATCTTGTGTTTTAGAGCACACTGTTGTAGTAGAGTTTGCAAAGCATCTTAATCTGTCCTGGTGTTTAGCAGGAATTTATTGTAGGCACCAGTATAATTTGTTTTTAATTTCAGAGGCAAATGGGGACTATAGACAGGTTAATGCTTTTCTGATTTATCATTAATTCAAATGGTGCTGCACACACCAATAAAATATTTAATGTTTGCCAAGTAAAAGTTTTCAGCAGAGGTTTTGAAAGCTGTCGGATGCCTTCTTGTGTAAAGAATTTATTTGTGTAAAGGTTTCATTTCCTCATCTGAGTTTTGCATACAATGATCATTGAAAGAGCAGTAGAGTGTATACCTCCAACTAGCTTCCTCTTGTTGTGCATATTATACTTTTTATTAGAAGTGCCCAGTTATTTCTAAAACAAGGTGCTGAAGGGATACAAAACGGACAACAGTGGCATGTTGTCAGAAGGACACATTAAAGGAATAGTAATGCCCAGTGAGCATACATGGGATTTGATTAGATTAATATGAAATGTCTTCAGATTACACATCGACAATAAACACATAAAATGACATGCAATCTTTCAGAAGTGCAGTTTTTTTTATAGAGAGTCCAGATCCTTGTGAGTCATATTTAATGATAGAAAAGATTCCCTCCTCTTCTGTTGACTTAATAACCTGCACTTAAAAATCTCATCAGCTGTAGAGTACATGTCACAATGAACCCTGTTTGTTTCTGGTACCTGTTTTCAAGCAACTATTTGATCATATGTCTGGTATTCTGAAAAGGTAGGCTATTTAAAACAAAAACGGTAGTGTGCGGAGCTTCAGTGAAATTGTACATGCCGTATGCTTCTGCACAGGTTTTTCTTTTCTCATTAACATATCTATTACACAAGAGCTTATTGGAACTACTTGGTTCACTACAGGAACTGAGCCAGTCTCTGACTGTTAAAATCTGGAAGCAGTTTCACTAGACAAAACACTTGTGAGCCTGCAGTGTTTTCACTTCGAGAAAGTGTGGACTTCACCTTGGTAGCTGGGCCGCCTCGGAGGCATTTTGGCTCTCTAAATGAGTATCGACACGACCACCAGAGCTGAAACTCTTTGAAACACCTGTGTATAGTTTGTCTTGATTGTTTCTGAATTTTTTTTTTTTCGGTTGTTATGACCAGAAGGCGTTGCCCGGACTTGTCAGGATATGCAGGAATGTCTTAGGGTCACATGGTTGTTGATCTCTATGGATGAAAGGCAGTAGAAACTGCAAGGCATGTTCACCACAGCTTTCATTTCAGTGCAGGTTGGAAGGAGATTCTGCCGTCTGTATGTACAATGCAGGTAACTAAAAAGATCTTTTATTTCTATTGAGGAAGGCTATAACTTAACCGGTCTGTGAAGTGTTTCACTTTTGAAAGACATTTTGAAGTGTGCATACAAAATATACACAGAAGACTATACACATGGACATTTGTTTTTGTCCTTTGTTATATTTTTTTACATTTTCGTACTGAAACAGATCACTATTTGCATAATATCCATGTATGTCACTCCTTAGATGTGGTGAGGGAAACATGCGGTGTGGTTTTTTTTCAGTAGCTGTTCAGCAGAATAGCTGAGCTCTGGGGTAGGTGTGGCTTGAAGACCTCTATTCCCGTTACAATTCAGATAAATAGTAGGATGTATTTTACTGATGGTTTTCTCCAGTGCAGCATACATTATTGCCTGTTTATTATACTGAGAGCTTGAACTGAAGCCACTCGAGTCGAGCACCTTGCTCTAGTGTCAGTACTTTACGAGACCGGTACGCCTCGCTGCTGCCCGTACCACTGTGCACATGTGACGGAAATGAGCCTTGACAGTCCAGTGAGGAGTCCTGTCTGAAGAAATGAGGGCCACCTGCAGACGAGCAGTGCAGAGGGCCATGATCCAGACACTTCACGGCACACTGAGCCTCGCAGAAAGCTGGCGCTGATCAGTGCTGCGTCAGGAGCTCCCAGCGCTGTAGACTGCAAGGGCGGCCCCGACTCGCAGTCAACAGAGGGATAAGGGGGAAAAAAGGGCTGGTTTTCCCTTTAAAATCAAGGTGGTGATCAGAATATTGGAAGCACAGTGAAAGTGGTTTAGACACGGGCTGGGTTCAGGTTTTCGGAATTCAGCAGGTTCTGTGTTGGGGTCGTGCAGCTCTGGTGCTGTAACAGGCACTGTGATTTTACCCAACTCTGTCCCTCTTTCAGCCCTGCGTACTTTACTTTCGCATGCTGTAAGGACCGAGTTCGTCTCTGGAATACCAACACAAGGATCTGTGCCTTCTGTAAACGCTTCAAAGTTGCGGGCTTACCCTGCTGGTGCTAGCTCTTGCCACCGGTGTACGTGATTTGCCGAGGAGAGAGAGGGGGTGCCAGCGTGCGTCCGCAGTGCCCAGTGGAGCAGGCCTCCCCGCCGAGCTGCAGGGCAGGGGCAGCTGCTCACTGGGGCGAGACGATTGGTTCTCCACAGTGTTCGGCGCCGACCCGCTCAAGGGCACTTTGGGTCGATTCATTGTGTTTGCGATGCGGCTGAGCAGACAAAGGCCGGCTCTCCAGTACCGCTTCTCCCGTGAAACAAAACAGTCTGCGTTTTATCTTCCTGCAACGGGGATTTAAGGAATGTTAATTGGTGTTGTGGCTGGGCGTCTCCTAGCACAGATTTTTAGGCAGGCTTATCTGAGATGAGCCGCTTATTTTTGAATTTGAGCTTAACTGAGATGTTGAGATAGTTGTGGACAAATGTTTTCAAAATCTCTCCAATTAAGTTTTTTTTTCTTAACAGCAACGCGGTTCACGCAGTGCACAGAAAGTGAAGAAGTGAAGACAAAAACAGACATTTTTGTAACTTAAAACATTTAACTAGAATTTGTTCTAGTTTATTTTTTGCAAAGCTAGTCTGCCAGTTGTAGAGCTTTTTAGATTAACTATCCATTCTGTTGCACTCAGTCTCATAAAAGTCTTATTTATTTGTGGATTTTCCAATTCAGTTCTTAAATTAAATTGTGGATTCAGTTCTTAAATTAAGACAGATTGTTAAAATCTGTGATAGGATTTTTTTAAATTTCATCCCAGCTGCGTTTTGTATAATTCAGATCTATTATACTACTCTTCTTTTAATGTTTTAGCTGAAGCATAGTTTTTCAGAACATGCCCCAGACTAAATGCAGTATTCTAGCTTTGAACAGATAGACCCATTTTGCAGTTTTGTGATCATTCCTTGTTTTAAATTCTTGCCATTTTCGAGCACTATGTCTTAATAATTTGTAGTAATTCCACTGTAGTACGCAATTCCCTTTTTATCTTTACAATTTTATGTAGTTAAAGATGTAACATGTCCAAGTGAATGAGTAATTTTCTATCTTAAATGCATGTGCAGAGTTTGATTTAAATCGGGTTTATTGTCATGGTTGAACCTTTCATACATCTTTGTCGGAGATTTAGGTGGGATGTTCAGACTTTGTACGATGTTCAGACTTTGTAGAACAGAACTAGACATCTGCCTTTTTAAGTTTAAATCGTCTAACAAAACAAGTTTTTTCTGTTTTTTCAGTTGTGTGCTCATGTAATGAATGTTACTGTTATGCAGACTTGTTGATGATTTGTGTCTGGGTTAGTCACCATTTTACCTAATTGGTATTATAAGCTATTTGTTCCTGTCCAGTAACACATCAAAGGCGTGGGGCTTTTGGAGCATTATGAATATTCAGCCAGCCTTTTCCATAAGTTAGAACAGTGTTCCTGCGGTACAACTAGATTGTTTGTGTTTCATTCAACCCGAAGTGAAGGTTCAGTTGGACGTTTTGAATTTTTAAAACTGTTTACATCCCTAAAATAGAAGAACAATGCTGGAGATTAGCATTAAACCTGTGCCAGATGCTGTGATTCAGATACTTATCTGAATTTAACTAATGGGCCCACCTAGCTCTAAGAACAATGAGTGTATATATAATAGTTATTCCTATAATAGTTTGTTTTTAAGGAGCAATCAGAGAGAAAAAATGTTGCTTGTTATATATTATGGAAATGATCTGCTTTATGCAGACCCTAAGCTCTGAGATCAGAAAAGAGTTAAACATTGGTATATTTCAGGGTTTTCCAACAAGAAAAAGCTCAGGCCAAGTGGCAACTCAAACCCACCAGCTAGCAGCTAGATTACTGAACTAGCTTGCAAAGATACTAGCTGTCTTCTCATTGTACCCAAACAATATTATCCTGAAAAAGTTGGTATTTGACTACAACAAGGTCAAAGTATGTAATTGTAATAAGATGTAATAATGCTGCCCGGGGAAGAGCTTTGTGATTAAAACGCGTTGCTATTTGTTGTTTTCTGTATGCATCAAGCCATTTTGTTCTTTTTGCTATTGAGCTGCGGTTTATTATTTTGCTCTCATTGAAGCAATAAGTCCTTTGTTCCCACTTTAAAAATGAAGTGGCTTCCACTCCCTTTATTATTCTTTAGAAATGCTGTTTGTCACCAGCATTCACACGCAGGGGACAGGGACAGGGTATTTGTCTGTGACCCCATGATTAAGCTGCAAGGAAACCAACCCAGACTTGATGCAAATGTGTGAGATTTCAGACCAGTGAGTGAGACGTGAGAGCTGTGTGATTATGTACTGCACCATCGCTGTATGTTGTCTGTCTTCCAGTGTGTATATGTTGTCAACATTTATTCCATGCATTTATTTGGCATGGCCTATATAAAATGAGTAGATGTTTTCTACTCAATAGAAAACTGTGGAAAAACCTGCAGTTGTTCACTTAAAGGTTATGTAAGCTTAATTGATGAAGAGCTTATTTGGACCAAAAAGCAAGAGTCACAGGGGCATTCAAGTAAAGCTGGTTCTGGAAAATGCTGTTTGTACTGATTTTCCTTTGAGTGGAACAGTACTTCAAACTTTGAATGCGTGTTTACTTGAAGGTTTTGATAGTACAGACCACATTAAATTTGTCAGAGATTTACTTTAAGACTATTAAACAAGCTCTACTCTCAGTTTCTTGAATAAAATGCTTTATACATGTCAGTATGTTACTGAAGTAGAACGGTTTTAATTTATAAAACCTTTTGGTAGAGGAACTCAATAGTTAAGCACCTAAAATTGAAATTCCATTCCTGTCCATATTTGCCTATGTTTTTTTCATTTTTTGAAAGCACCAGTCACACTATTAAGGTCTTGCTAAATAGTGTGGCTACCCAACTCTTTTCCCTCCTGAAAAAAAGGTAAATATGCAAGATGACAAGATATGGCAGTGCTGACCTTTGGATACAATTAGAAAAAATTGTTTACTATTTTACCAAAGTCATCCAGCCAGCAGTTTAACATTCACTCAAGAGCCTTCATCGCATGGCTTTTGTGCAAAACAGGTAAATAATTTAATACCTTGTGACTGTGATCAATTCGCATACATATATACTGAGCATTAAAAGAGAATTTGTGTTTAACTGCAGCAAATTCACAATTTTTACTTTGTCAGTCGTTTTTATAGGAGGTGCCACTGACATTATATTGAACAGCAATGACAAGTAAATCCATTATGCTAATGAAAATTTGCTGTGAGCTAGTAGTCAGCTGTTAAATTCATAGACTAGTATTATGTGTGGCCACCATTAGACACTACAGCGTGTGCATTTTACCAAGTTTCAAATGATGTCTTGTGGAATTGTTATTCAACGAGCCTGTCCACTGGTCTCCGAGTCCACATGCCACACATTATCCAAACTCATTCTTACAGATGCTCAGGTATACTCAAGTCTGGTGTGGTAGGGCTTCCATGGCGTAATGGATGTTTTCTACTCATAAAATAGACTAAGTTGTGTTCGCACCTCACTTACATCTTCTTTACAGTGTGAGGAAGCAATTAAAGAGGCAAATAACATGCTGTTTTTGGTCATAGACTTCCATCAATCCATTTTCTCACCACATTATCCAGTTCAGGGTCACAGGGGAGCAGGAGCCTACCTCAGACACCAACAGGAGCAAGGCAGTATGCGCCCTGGACAGGGCGCTAGTCCTTCACAGGGTACTTGAACAATCACGCATCAGGGCATCACACCAGGGCCAGTATGGCTTTGCACAGTGGGAGGAACCATGGAGAAACGCAGGGAGAACCTAATGGTGGTGGTGACAACCACACCTGAAGAAGGCTCCACGGCCGAAACGTTGTGTTCTCTTTCTTCTTTTTTTCAGCATGGAATAAACCTATTACTTGTTCCTTTGCATCCACTAATAAGGCCTCATTTGAAATATTGTGTACAATCTTGAGCACCATGATTATAGAAAATATATTTTTGCTCCGGAACACCCCCAGAGAAGAGCAATGAGATGCATTCCAGGACTGAAAGGAATGTCTTCCTCTCACAGGCTGAAAGAATAGAGCCTTTTTAGTCCTGAACAAAGAAGACCACGAGGGGAACTGATACATGCATTCAAAATCCCTCAAATGCGCTGAAAACGTCAACCTGGAGGACTTCTTCAAAATGAACAGTGAAGCGTACACCAGAAGATATCAGTGGAAACTTTATGGAGCTGCATTTCAAGCCGAGAACAGGAGGCCCTTCTTTACCCAGAGTTGTGGGAGAATACAGAGGTCACGTCCTTCTGTCCGGCACGTTCTCATCTTGTGTGAAAGCTGTGGTTCCATGAACTACACGAGGACGCGTGTGGTCCTGCTGGACCAAATATTCCTATGCCGATGTCAAATATCCAAGCAATGACCGAAAGTTGGCTCGCCTGCACAGGCATCGTACCAGGACCTCCCCATCAGTGTTGGTGCGGTGTTGTATCTGGTGGTGTCTCAGACTGTTGTGTCACGTCTCCGGGCTGCTTGACTGTCTTGCCTTGCCACATTAGAAATCGGTGGCCGTGAGCAGCAGTGTGGTGACTTGCTCCTTGGTCCATTATGCCCTGGTTATCCGTTCTATGTCTTACGATCTTAATTTTCACCACGTTTCATATTGGTAATCAACTTTCATGCAAAGAAGGTGGTGTAGTGTTTGTGCAATAGTCATAGTTACTTTAAGTGTATGACATTCTGTCATAAATAATCATTTAATCAGTATGACATCAGAAATATTAGACCAATATCTGAAGTCCATATGCTGTATTTTTCTTAAAATCGCAACTGTTTATTGCAAGATGTACACAATCCTGGTGGGGCCAGAGATATCCAGTCCTTTAATTAAAATTAATTATAAAATGCATTTCCTGCTTAGAATCGGTTCTCACTCCTTAAAAATTGGCGCTCTTGCTTATACATAGGAGTTGCAGTTTATCACATACCAAAAAAATATAATCTGACGTTGTCCTTACTTAAACTTGCAATGGTTGAAACAAATCTTCTTTACTCTTTTGTTAATCCTTTCTCAGATCAGATGCAATGTGTGTCTGTTTTTAATTTTTTTTTTCCCCCAAGAGATAGATTGCAATGGCTTGAGAGGATGCTAAGAATAGGTAAAATGCATTCAGTCTTCTCTAGCATTGCCTAGAAACAGCCGTGGTGGACATTTTGTAGTCATGTGCCTTTTCTCAGTTTTGATCAAGTAGAGAGCAGTCTCCACACTGTGGCTCAGGTGTGTTTTAGTATAAGCCTTGTACCTTTTGTGCCGTGGGCATTGATGTACTGTATAGAGAACATAGAGCTGCATAATGCGAGTGTCTCTGTCCTGGGACGCATCTGGTATTTTTCACAAGAAAATGTGAAGCTTTCTTTGTTACTTCCTTAATGCGCCGAAATGCCCACTTTATATAAAAAAGCCAGATTTCTTTTGTATATCTGATCAATGCTATCATTTATTAAGCTAATCAATTAGTAAGTATTTATTCATCTAGCAAACACTTTTAGCCTAATTGAATTATCCTGCCTTGTTTTACTAAGTTTATGCAGTGAAAGTGAAGACATAACATGGATTCGTGTTTTTTTTTTTGGATGCTTGTTACCTTTCTTAAAATAAGGGGTATATATGAAACCACAGCATGTTAGTAGCTCTGTCTACATAAAATATTTAGTATCCTGTAGATTGTATCAGCCTTTTTGGTTCTGAGTTTTTTTTTTTATCCAGTTGCTGTGGATATTGACAGCAGGATTTGTTGTGTATGTAGGCCAGCATTGTATTAGGATTACGTAAGTAGGGTAGATGAATTCTGGAAATGGATGAAATTGCCGTGTTGTGGGCGAATCCTGCAACCAGACGATTATTGCAAATATGAAGACCATGCAAGCACTGCAGAGAAAATGGGCAAACACCGTGAAAACCCTCAGGATTCTCAGAGGTTATGTGAGTTATTTTTAGTCAGGGGCTTTAATCTGTTTTCAACTCTGGCTAATTAGATACGAAAGAAGTAGTGCAGGAGAATGTGTCTTGATTTCTTCTCCTGTAAGTGTTGTTCAACTTTTCCAAGGTTTCGACAGTGGAAAGGTGGTTCAGAGTGTTCCAAGATGTGGAAAACTACGCAAGAACTGAGAAGCAGTTTTATTTTACTGTATGCAAGGAGTACAGACGCATCTAGCCTGCTACATCTGGTGGGAACTCAAACATCCTGGGATACAATCTCAGCCAATGGAAGTTTTCCTCTTGTTTCTGTCTTTATTGAATTCATTTTTTATTTGCACAGGTTTGGCATTTATTGGCAATGCTTTGTTTAAATGTTTTGCTCTGTGTTTTCTAAACTGAATCCTATAGAGCAGTAGATAACAGGATTGTTTACAGTACCAGCACTTTGAAGTGGTGAATTTAACAACTCCTCCTTTTTTTTGTGGAAAACTACAAGTCATATTTTCTTCCTTGTGTTTTAAAAATGATAGTGAATTCATGCACCTAAAACAAGTCTTTAAAAGGCAAATGCTTCCTAGGTTCACAAGAGTTTGGAATTCAGTTATTAAAACTTTTTTTCTAAGTTGTTTACCAGTGCTACATTTTGCTCTAACTGGTGTAGTTCATCAGCATTTTAGTAAATTTGTTTCTCGTAAGTTCCCTTATCTGTTTACGGTATTTGGGATTGTTTTTCCCTACTTGGCTTTATACTAAAAGAGTTGGCATGACTGAAATGTGCATATCATTGAAGCCCACATTGGGCAACTAGTAATATTTACTATTGTGTATTTCCATAACGTAATTGTGATGGCTGTAAACTGTAGTCTTATTGTTTGGGGATTGTGAGTGGGCAAATGCATTGACTTCAGTCTCCTCTGTCTGTCGCTGCCTCGGACTTTGTGGGCTTCTGCTGTGGTTCAGAGACCTTGTTGTTTTCGTCCGCTAGCCATTCATTGTGCCCCGGAGGGCTGCCATTTGTTCCTAATGGAAATTGAACATTGAGGTTTCTGAGGCAGATTAATTTTTTTAATTATTATTTTAATTAAAATGAGCCTCTGGCATCAGAAACAGAAAATGAGATTTAATCGGAGCTGGAGAATCTGAGCTAATCACGGAGACTTGTGGGGACCTTTCACTTTCAGCGTGGTTTTGTTTTGGAAGGCGATAGGAGTCTAAGGTTTTGGGGCGGAAAGATATTCTTCACTCATTTGCCGTGTTTTAACTGTGATTTGAGATACCTAGGAAACATGAGTTTAATGTATTATTGCCTGCTGTGTGTTTTTTTCCCATTTTCTGTGGTTGCAAATGATTTGGATTTGCTCTTCTTCCTCCTGGTGCCACCAAATTACTACTTAATTTGTTTGAGCACATGCTTTTGCTGAAGGTAGTGTAGTAAAGGATTTTGTTAACTTCAGGAGCTTTGCTTGTAGCAGAGACGCAAATTAAAAGCTCTGAAAAGCGTATCCAGACTTGCTGGAATGCTGTGATTCTCTGCATGGCTCCTGCTGTTTGTGTTGTTGAAATACCTTTGCTCCTGTAGGTCTGGTAAGTGCTGTCCAGTAACCAGTAAAGTTGCTTGACATGCCTGGGGCCGCGTGTGACCAGCTGCCACTCCTGCCTGATCTCCCCACAGGCAGCACAGTGTGCCGATGAAATATCGGAGGGTTGATTGACCTCACTGCTCCTCTGTGGCTCCTGCTCACCACACTCCCAGGACAGCCATACCTTGTGGTAGACCCCCGTCTGCAAAACCTCAGAAATGTCCTTGAATTCCATTTGTATCGCGTGTGAGAAGTAGTTCACTTGCTCATTTAATTGGAGGTGTCTTGCCTGCCATTACTGCTTCTACCTGTATTTCTGCAAGGAAATTGTGAAAAAATAGAGAGGATTGAAATGTACGTTTACACCTTAGGAATAAAGATTTTGTGTTGAAGAATGTGCATTCACAAACCCGCCTCACTTGTGTAGGTCTGTATGTTGAAGCATAACCTTGACATAGCTGTAATTTAACTTTTATTTTTCTTTGCTTTATTTAGTTTTCATATTTTAGGACACTGCAAAACTAGAAGCAGCTAGACTTGACTAATGATCTAAGAAAATAGTTTGATGAATCTTGTAATTACTCAAAGGAAAACTGGGGCATTTTCCCCAGAAATAGGTATGTTTTACATCTTTATGGCTTGATTATATTGAGCGAAAACCCAGAGGTTAAGGCATGCCATTCATTTAGTCATGTTCTTATTTTTTAGTGAAGTGTTTTTCCTTACGCGTGTTGATCTACACACTTGTTGAGAATATAAATAAGACTTTACTGGAGGTGATTGTTGGATCTGTGCATTACGGGAAGGATTCAGATACCATCTTTATTGTTCTTAAATGTAAAGGCTCAGGCTTTCCTGCCTTTTTCGTAAAGAGGACAGTCTCTCTTGATTCTGGAGGGGGACTCCAGACCGGGCGATTGGTTTTTTCTTGAAAACAGCCCTGCTGTGTCTGCATATCAAGCTCAGGGTGCTGTTTTCATCATGTTAAAACCTTGGTTGGTCAAAAGTATTTCCTGTGAAGAAGTATCTTAAAGTTCTGGTTGTTTGGATGAAACAATTTTGTTTTATTGTTCCTGTTGTTGTCTTTGCTAATTGCCATCTTCTAATGTTTTTAGTCTTGGTACTCAGCATAGCAACGTAAGCAATCTTAGACTGAGAACACAAAGTAATCTGGATAACTTGTTTTGTCTAAATCATTAGTATACTTCAGTACAAATGCTTTTTTAAATTGTATACGTTAGTTTTCTCTCTGCTTTAAGTGAAGTGACACAGGTTGTTACACACTGTTACAAGAAAAAGTCAAGATAGAGAGTCACTACATGTTGATGTTGATGAGACTCACTTGATGATTAGCTGTGTGTCATAAATAGAAAGTACAGCAGTTTATTCCTGGTTTAGTGTCTTGATTTTAAAAAATCCAGTTTTAAAATAGTACCAAACATTAACATTTAGTAAGTCATCTATATTGTAAGACCTGTCTGTGTAAATGTCTTAGTTTAGGTTCGTACTGATCTGTGTGAGTATGTAAAAGTAGAACTTCTTGTTCTGCTCTTTAAAGGAAATGCCAAGCTGTACATCTAATTTTTCTAGAATAATATTTCATTTGTACTTCCAAAGACTGGCTTTTCCTCCAAACAGATACACTGCTACCATTTTATTCCCAAAACAGAGTAAACTAAACATACAATTACTTTAAATTTTTTTTAAAACTGAATTTAAATATTCTAAGAACAGTAGTTACTTGTTTGTACATGTAGCAGGTACCCTGTCTAGACTGATTTACTAACATTTTCCTTTTTTCCCTTTTTTTACAGACCCCAGGAATGGAGGAAACAATATGGGAACAGTACACTGTACCAATACAGCGGGTAAATGTTCCTGTTTAACTGTGTGTATTACTTTATGGAGTAATGCTACAATCGCAAAGGATCGTCTTTTTTCCATTGATCCTAATTGAATCCATGAGCTTTGGTTTGCACTGTTTTTTAGTATTTCGTTATGCTTCACAAGGATGTCTGTAGACATAGGAGTGCTCTTAAGCGTAGATAATGCAGTTGTCTGTTGTTCAGCCATCTGGATGTCAGGACTTCAACAACAGCAAGTCTGAGAGATGTAATTGTTTTAGTGCAGATAGAGAAAAGATCATGCTTGCCCAAATTATTCCCAGAATCCCAGTGATGAGACAGTTGGGCGATCCTTCCTGCCTGAAAGGAAGTGGCCGAGGTAGCTGCTGGTGCCCAGTGTGCTGGTAGCTGCCAGTTCTGTTTAAGCTCACGCAGTCAGGCTCACCACTGGCCTCCCTTCCTTCCGGTGGTGTCATGGAGAGCTGCTTCACGAGACAGCAGAGAAGCAAGGGGACAGCCTGCATCAGGCTGCGTGCTGCTGTGGGCTCCCAAAAAAATAAATCGCACTTAGTTGACCGGGGCGCCTGAAATAGGCATTTGCTTGTTTCATACCACAATAAAGGCTTTAATCATTCCTGTGTGTGATGCGTGTTACAAATCCGCTTTTATTCACAGGCAAAGAAAACGGTTGGTAGCTAATTATTGATTTATAAGCTTACTCTTATGTGTAGAGCATTCAAAACAAGACCATGGCCAATCAAATGTAGTTGGCATTTCACATACGGGTATTGGACAAAAAAATGGAAACACCTGGGTAAATGAGGGAGGAGACCAATTATGTTGAAAGCAAAGGTTTCCACACACGTTATTTAATTGGCTACCTTCCCAGTATGTTTAGAGTCATGTACAGTATAAAAATCATGGACAAGCCTAGTTGTCTATAATCATGTCCAGTATAGTTGCAAGAGGAGACCTCAGTGACTTCAAAAGTTGGGGCACATTTGGCAGGAGCTTCAGTGACCAGGATGGCTCAATTGATACTTCACAGGCAAGAATGCCTAAGGTGATGTTCCCACCTGCAAAATTCTAGACATTGATAGACTCTGTGACCCAACACACACAGGCTGTAGTGGCCTAATACCCTATTAATTGACTTAACATTGGTGTTTTCATTTTGCTTAGTGTATATTTTATGGTACTCTGTAGTTTTGTTCAGAAACACAAGAGTACTTTCAGTAAAGAACCCCATCAAGTTGTCCTGGTGAAGCCTAAACGTTGTGGAATCAGCCCGATATTGCATAACGTATGTTTCCCATATTGGAGCACTTTTTTAAAATAGTAATCTGTTATTAGACATTGTAGTGTTTAACAGAAGTCCTAAAAAACATTTTCACAGCATGAAAGAGCTTCTTAAGAGTTGTTGACAAAACCTTAATAACTGTATTCAGATAAATATCGGAATTCAGGATGACATCGAGACTGGTGCCAGAAGAAATGTAGAGCACCACAAAAGCAGAACAAATTGCAGGATGACTGCGGTTGGCTCCTGGGATTTAGGGCCTGTTGTAATGATGGCTCTTTCATATGTATACCTTATCTGGGAGTTATAATTGCTGCATAATTCACTGCCCTGGCTGCAGTACATTATAGTTAATCGCAAACTGGGTCGCTAGTATAGCTTGGAAGGATCAGTTCCATATGGCTTACTGTATGTAAGGAGAAAAGTTCCAGAGAACTAAACACGGAGCAGCACATTTGAGCTGATCTGCAAAGGTGCTTTGATTTTTAAAAGGCTCAGTTCAGATTTCTTCCCATGAGTTCAGACTGCCATAGTGCTGTCGAGTAATGGGTAGCAGGCAAATGGAAAAGAGACACATGATCTGGGAGGCAAAGCTCTTTTTTTACTAAGACCAGAGAAGCCATTTCCTCTAACTTTTTCTAGAGTTTTGCAGCGAGCTGCCTTACATGACCCTTTCCAGAGATAAAATTCTAGGCTAATACAGTACCATTTGCTACATTATTTTGTGAGAATCCTGTCATGAATTCATTTTCTGTGGGTAAAATTTGAGTTCGATGTAGGCTGTTGCTACAAGAACTTGATAACTAGGTTTATGTTACTGGGGCGAAGGTGTTCTACAAGAACAGCACCTGTTAAGATAGTCAGTGGGAACCAACATCTGATTCTTGTTAAATGTAAGCTTGTAAACAATATTTTCAACAGTAGAGGAGGCAAAGAGGAAAAATGTACTGCAAAAAATGTTAATATCACGAACCCTTAGTTTCTGTCGATTTAACTGTTGTTCTGTCATGAGGAGAGAGTGGTGAGAAACGAATGTCGTTTGTTCTCTCTATCATTAAGGACTCCAAGATGGGTTTTGGGATCGCGGTGTCTGGGGGAAGGGACAACCCTAATGCGGAGAGTGGCGAGACATCCATCATAGTTTCAGATGTGCTCCAGGGTGGCCCCGCTGATGGCCTGCTCTTGTATGTACTGACTTATTTATTGTTCCTTTCATTCATCGTCTCCTTCCAATTAACGGGAATTGGCAAATCTTGTCTTTTTATATGCTGGAAGGCATTCAAAACACAGCATAATGCTATTGGTTACAGTACTTGTTCATTGTACTTTCAATGCCTGTCAGTATATGTAGGCCCTGCGTGACTATAAGAGAAAGCTGTTTTTAAAACATTAGTATTTAATTACTAACAAAGTGTATTTTCCATATTCAAGTACATAACTTACTTTAAAAGTAATCAAGTTACTAAAACGTATACTGAAAGCAAATTCTCATCATACTATTTTTTTACTTGGAAGTTTTATCGGGTTAAAAAAAAAACCTTTTGGAGATGAGTGTCAAGTGAATCTTTAATATTTTTTTTTTCTTGCAGTGAAAATGACCGGGTAATTCAGGTCAATACAATACCCATGGAAAATGTGCCTCATTCATTTGCAGTACAACAGCTCAGAAAGTGTGGGAAAGTGGCAAAGATTGTAAGTATTACATATTTAAATTAAATGGCTGTGTTTTCTGTTTGACTTATTGTCGAGCCTTTTTTAAGTCTTTTATATACTCAGCTTTTCAATGTGCTCGAGATGAGATTTGAAAGGAAATTGGGACTATAGAGAACAAAGAACAGAAGGCATCACAGTTAAATTCGTATATTAAACAGCAGCACATTTTTTAAAGAATATAACTAAGGTGGAAATACCTATACTTCAAATATACTGATTTTAATTTGAGAATCATGCCACTCCAAATCAAGTCGTTTAGCAATCAAATATGGTAGCTAAAAGCTTGAGTACTGCTTGCTAAAAAAGCAAGTTCTACTGGTCAGTATTGCTGGGGCTGACATAACATGGGGAAAAGAGCTAACCACCAAAATAACTGAGTGAGTGACAAACTGCATTGGATCAGCCTTGTTTAAAAAACACGAGAGCAGAACGTAGACTTAGAAATAATCTCTAAATCTACATTGCAGGTAGATTTGAATGGCGATGTGTTTAGCATAAAGTCACAAGCTTTTGTGTTTTTTGGTTCTCTGCAGACCGTGAAGAGACCCCGGAAAGTCCCAATACAGATCACAAAGCGCGCCCCGACTCCCGAGGTCGAGGACCGGGTGTTCCACGCGGGAGATTACGACGACGACTATGACCGCAGGAGCGTACACAGCGCGCGCAGCGGGCGCATGGACCCTGGCTGGCACGGGGGGAACGGGGGCCCGGGCTACCCCAGGGATCACAGCCTGGAGCACGAGCAGGCCGGCTACAGGGAGCCGGAGTACCGCGGGCGCGAGCGGGACCGCGACTACGGCCGAGAGCGCAGCAGGGGCAGGAGCGTCGAGCGGGACCTGAGCCCCGAACCCGATTACCGGCGAGACGGCAGCCGCGGCCGCGCCCTGGACAGGGACGGGAGCCCCGAGAGGGCGCACCGGAGGGAGCGCAGCCGCGGCCGCAGCCTGGACCGGGACCTGAGCCCCCCGCGCAGCTACAGCAGGGACCCCAGCTACGAGAGGGGCTACGACTACCGGGCCCCGCTGAAGCAGGACCCGCGGGCAGACGAGAGGATGGTGAGGACCCGCAGCCGAGACCGCCTAGAGGACCGCAGCCCTTCCCCGGTGCTGCCCCGAGTCCGAGACCGAGAGCCGCTGGAGAAACCTGTCAGCGTCCTCTTGGTGAAGAACAAACCCAATGAAGGTAAAGAGCCAAGATCCTGAGGTGCCATCATTTCTCATTTCAAGCTGTCAGGTGTCTGGAATGATAGGTATTTATGCAGTAGGTACTCTTTTACATACCTTAACTACTGCATTTTTTAGTTGAGTTGATTTTAGCAGGTGTGAGCCTGGTCAGTACCTGGATGGGAAACTCCTGGGGAAAAAGTGAGGTTGCTGCTGAGGTGTTAGTGAGGCCAGTAGGTGGCGCTCACCCTGCAGTCTGTGTGGGTCCTAATGCCCCAGTATAGTGACGAGGACTCTGTACTGTAAAAAGGCGCTGTCCTTTGGATGACGCGTAAAATTGAGGTTCTGACTCTCTGTGACCATTAAAAATCGTGGGGCATTTCTCGAAAAAGAGTAGGACCCTGGTGTCCTGGCCAAATTTCCCATTGGCCTTTACCAATCATGGACTCTTAATAATCCCCATCTATGGTTTGGCTTCATCACCCTGTTCTCCTCTGTAAAGGAGGAGAACGTAATAATTGCCGTCGCATTACCTTTACCCCATTACACATAAAGTGCTTTGAGTGGAGTATCCAGGAAAGAGGTATATAAGTGTAAGGAATTATTATTAAATGTTACCGAGAACCTTAACATAACTGGTTGTATAGACAAACATATTTCATAAAACTTATTTTTCACTGGAAAAGCATAACCTTCTAATAGCATTTACACTTTTTTAAAAATATTTCTTTTGGAAGAGGAAAAGGTTGGACTTCATTCAATTCATGACACATTTTTCTTAGCGATGGATATATAACATTTTACAAGGAAACCATCATCTATATGGAAATCCAGTGATATCTGTAATTGTATTAGAGATTTTGTACTTCCATGCCGAACACAGTTTTCCATTAAGAAATGTAGAAACTTGATTCTTTTTAGAATGGCCGAAAATGGTCTTGAGAAAACTGGGGGATAGGGGTGGCTAGATTTATAGAGGAAAGAACAACACCCTGTTAAATAAATCATATTGGGAAAATTGTCCATTACAAAATCTTCCTTTTAAAATAAAAGAATGAAAGAAAATGTACAAAATGTACAGACGAGGTGGTGGCCCCCATCTTTTGGTTGCAGTTGCTTATTGCTGTATGGATCTCATTCAGCTTTTCCTCAGAAGGATTCTGGGGAATCTGCTTTAACCAAGTTGGCGGGCAGCTCACTCCACCACCCTTTGTGTAAAGATGTGATCCCTGATTTCGGTCTGAAACGCACATCCTCTTAGTTGCTACTAGAAAGCTTGGGTGCTTATTTCACTGTTGTACATTAAATAGTTCCTTGGGTTGATATCAGTATCAATGCCTATACGATTTTATATACTTGCATAAAGCACTCTTGTAAATAAATAATAAAGATTTAAGGCATGTCATGTCTCCTTATTGAGAAATAGCTTCTATAATTTAAACTGCGTGTGATATTATGAAATACAGATTATTTTTAAGTCTTCCGTCATTGGGTTCAGTTTATTTTGCTGTGCAGGCACTAGTGGTATTAGGATCTAGCACTTTATTTGGTTTATTTATGATGCCCTTGCCATTCATTAATCTCAGCCGAGAGTCTTCAACATTTTAATACTCGCTATCCTGCATTAAAAGTTTCAGGTATCTACATTACTCCATCTATCAGCAGTGCAAGAACTAATTAATTTTTGATGTTATTTTAAAATAAAATTAATGATATAAGGGAAACAAGATGAATGTCTGTCTTCATATCCTTAGCAGAGAGATTAAGTTACTGGTTTGTCTGGGAGGATAAAGGGAAACGGCCATAAAACAATAAAAAAGGATATGAACTAGAGGAGACCATTTAGTCCATCTAAGTTATTGTTTGCTTAGTAGTTAACTGATCTGAGAGCGTCTTATATAAGGATTTTATTGAAGTAAGGTTTTCAGCAGCAGAGTTTGTGGTACTGTAGATTGTTCCAAGCTCTCACACCCCTCTGTGAGATATTAAAAGATGTAAAGAAGTGACTCCCTTTTTGAGAGTTAACTGTACTGATCCATTCTCATCTACTATTTTAATTGTTTGATTTGTTAACCATTTGAGCCACCAGGCTTTTTAATCATGGGTTGATTCTGTGCTGTTCTTCATTTGTTTGAATACCAAACCTTTTTTTTGGACTCTTATCAGTCTAGTTTCAAAATTATCTTCGAAGTATATATTCCGATTGCAGTTCAGAACGTTTTGGAATGTACTGAAATTCTATCATAACATCCGCTTTCTCTGGGGTTTTCTGCCAGACTCATGTTGTCTCTCTGTTTCATAGAATATGGTCTTCGGCTGGGAAGTCAAATATTCATCAAAGAAATGACAAGCACAGGTCTTGCAGCCAAAGACGGCAACCTGCAAGAAGGCGATATCATTCTGAAGGTAAATTGCTTTAGGCAGAATTTCATGGCTCCGGTGCGTCCTCATTTAGTTCTTATCGGTGAACATAATTACCAGATTTCAATTAGAAGCCAACACCCCAAAGCCTTTTATGCTCAAGGGAACAACTCCTACAGTGCAGTGGTGTTTCCTGGCGTATGGTGTGTTTGTGTTTTTCAGGAAATAAGGAAATCCTGAAGAACAGCAAGTATGTTCTGTTCTCAGCTCAGACCAAACTGAAGAGACTTCTTGTGTGATTATCTAAGCTGTTCTCTTCTGTAAAGTTGGTGCTTTTTTCTAACAGCCTGCTGAGCATAAAAGGCCACAGACACAGAACAAAACTTTACAAGAGTTTTAGGATAGGTTCTTTGGTAATCTGGAATAGTTTGAAAGATAATGGTGTGCTTTTTTTGACTTTTTCTGTATCCACTTTTTAGAAGACCCTAAGACATATATTGTTTTCCACACACAATGCTGCTGAGAACAGCACTAATAAAACTTGCAGCGCTTTTTCTCCAAAATCAGTTTATATTTTTTGTCAATTGAAATTATAGCTATTGGAAACTGAACCCAATTCAATAACAAATTCGATGATGATGTAGCCCAGTGAGTTCATTTAAAAAAAGATTGTTTATGGTTTGTTTAGCAGTTGGCTTTATTTTAATACCCTAAAATGTGTTGAAGATGAAAGGAAACAAACTCTTCCTGGAGCTGAAAGTTTTTTTGATCCCTCTTCGAGTCTCAACAGTTTGGTTTTCTTCAGGTGCTGCTGTGCAGTAAGAGCAGACTCTTCTGAGTCATAATTCATTATTCATAATTTCCATTTCAAATGATCTGCTTTAATTGGGCAATTCAATAATTGTTTTGAAAACAATGTAACTAGTAAACCCTACTATTAGGAGCGAAACTCAAGATTCTTTAACTCGCATGATCTCTGAAATGTCAAGGAGTCCTGCTGGTACAGCATGTGTCACTCAGCATTTCCTTTATTTATTTATAGAGAAAAAAATTAAACTAGGTTTAATGTTGTGCACACCCTGACAAGTACATTTAAAGGCCTGAAATTGCTTGCTCTCTAGTTCTTTGTTGTTTAACGTGATGAAGTGATATGACCTCCAAAGAATTTAATAGACTTCCAAGATCAAATAATTAATATGGCATGGAAATCCTCCAGTTTGCTGTCAAGGCAAACCAAGTTAATTTTTTTTTTTAGAAAAACATAATCTTCAACTATCCCAAAAAAGTTGAAACCATCATTTAGTTTTTTTTTCCCCCCAAAATTATCCACTTGTTTGTGATCCGTGCTCGTTTTCCCCAAATTAGATCAATGGCACAGTAACGGAGAACCTCTCCCTGAATGATGCCAGGAAGCTGATAGAGAAATCTCGGGGAAAACTGCAACTCGTTGTCCAAAGAGACAACAGGCAGACTCTGATCAGGATTCCAGCCATGGTGGACAGTGACTCTGAACCTGACGGTGAGTAGCCAGAGGGAGCCTTGTGCTAGTGACATAGCTGTAAGCCAGAGGTGCCCAGTCCTGGTGACCCACAGCCCTGTTGACTTCAGTTCCAGCTGCACTCTTAACTCCTCCATTGTTATATTATTATTATTATTATTATTATTATTATTATTATTATTATTATTATTATTATTAAGACCTGTTTTTTTCCCAGCTTTAAACATGTTGGAGCTTTAATCGTTGTATTTTGTAAGTGAGATCATATCCCAAACTTGTGTCTATAAACGAAATGAAAACATTCAATTAAAGCCACATCTTGGGTCAAATAAGGCTTCGGTTATCTAGCTATGGTGGGGTGGAATGAAAAGCAGCAGGTGTGTGGGACACCGGAACCAGGATTGGGAACCACTGCTGTAAACCATGGTGTGTGCTCTTGGGTCCAAATGAGGGGCTCTTGCTATGCTATCCAGTGTAAGGGGTCACACTAGTTTTCAGTTTTTGAATTTCTGTCTGCAATCATTAAATTGCTTCACGCAAATGGATTTTTCGTAGCTTGACAGTCGACTGGACAGCAGTCTCTCAGAGCTGAAGGCAGCTACTCAACCAGAAAACCAGTGCTGCGCATTTGTATCACTTTGGCTTCATATCTATAGAAAAAGAGACTATTACATCTAAACGTGTCAACCTGTCAAATAGCTACAAATTTGAGCATTTTATGGATTTAGCAAGGCTACAATGTTCAGAAGGCACAGGAAAACTACAGGTTTCAAATGATGGGAATATATATTTCTAAGAAACATAGATTCTATAATAACAGCACAGCTAAAAATGGTAAGTCATCACCAGAATTAAATTACATGTCATCTCAATAAGGATTTTATTGCAATAAAAAAGGCAAAATTTCAACAAAAATACATCCTATTTTCTGTTTCTTTTTTACAGATAATATGTCATACTTTTAGCTGAAGGACCCCGAGACACAGCATAACAGTTTGGTTGAAATAAATCTGTTAAATGACCATGCATCAACAGAGCTGTAAAGCTGTCAAGTTTTGCTCTTCTTTTACAAATTCTTAATCTTCTATGAAATCAATAAAACAATGTTTTAAGTTGGATGTATTTTGTTTTGTGTGCTTTTTTAAGGAGCTAAAATATTATGGAATAAAATGATGTTTTTAAATTTGAAGAGATTAATATTTTGTCTTTTAGTTTAATGATCTGAACAAATTCACTGTATTGTACAAGATTACATTTAATGTTAGTGCAATCAACAGTGATGTTAAGGCAAAAGTTATATTTTTGCATTTATTGCTTTATAGGGAGTGCAATACAGTGGATAAGAACAAGGTAGAATTTTAGCAATATCTTGGTGGATAACGTAACCAATTGATGTTTTTTATCCCCATACTTTTCTCTTATTACTCTCTAAAACCTAAATTTGGTTAGTATGTAAATTGAACTGGGATGATACCTTGGTTTTCCATTTCTTTAATTTCCTAAAACATTAAGTAAAAATATTTAGTTTCTTTGTATGGGAAGGTGTCCAGGCATTAAGCATTGAATTTAATTAAAATAGTATTTTCATTGATGTCAGAACGTTGTTTCAAAGTTGCTTTTTTTCCCCCTCCTTTTTTGATCAAAAACTAATGTAGTTTGGCAAGTACTCCTTATGTTTTGTAGTTTAGGGCAACCATGTAAGAACAGAATCTGTTTTGAACTGGGTAAGCGTCTTCACCTCATTTTGCAAAATCGAAAATGGAAACCGAAATTCTGAGTTGACGTATTAATGGCTGATGGGGACAAAGTCTGAGGTAGGATTAGGCGGGGCCAGGCTCCCGAGCGGCCCAGCCAGTAGGGGGCGCCCGCTCGTGGGTGAGACGACCGCGACCGGGGTTCCCCAAGCAGCGCGCGCGACCGCCTGAATGCCTCCATGGGCAGAGCTGGGATGAGTCGACTAGGGCTCTCACGCCCCCCTGGCGGGGTTCGTAGCTAATTCTCGGCAACGCCACCGACCATAACTGAGTTGGCCATTCATAGACAAAGGTTGCGAATGTGGCTCGCGAAAAACAATTGGAGAAAAAAAACAGAGCTGCCACTTCACCCGTGTGGTGTTCAGAGTGACCCGCAGGTTCATGGTGTGACAAGTGTTCTGGAATGTGGAATGGTGGAAGCATTACCCAAACATTTCCCTGTCCAGGACTTTCTGATAAAGGACTGTTCTGGTCCACCTTTTAATTGGTGTATATTTTCCATGCTGTGATGTTTTATGTCTGAGGGTGTTTCCCATGTCTTTATTTCTATGTGCTAGAATATTTTCACTTTCTGGGGATCTTGGTGTCCATCCGAAATCCCAGTGTGATTGTTCTTTTAAAAGATTTTTCCATGGTGCGGTGTCTCTGATAGAACCAGAGAGAGCCAGTTCGTAAATTTTCACTGTGTCGTTAATCCGTGAGCACTTTTGTAAGAATTATAATAAATAAAGGAATTGCATTGAACAAAGTGAATTATTGGCACCCTAAACCAATACTTTAATATCTGCTTTGTCCTCATCATCCTGCTGTACACTTAATAATGCATGTGTGGCTCAGCTGCTTCCATTTACAACCTTTAAAGACCAATATCTCTAATACTATACCTCCTTTTAAAATTGTTTGTAAGATTGGCTTCTGTCATGGAAATGTACAAAGGTACAGTTGTTCATCAGCTGAAAAAGTCTCAAAACTCTTCTCATTGCCTGTGGGCAGCTTTCATTGGTCCTTAAGGGGCTAACATTTTTACTAATGAATCCGTACTTTCTTGTGTTTTATCTGCTGCAATGTACTGCTGGAGAGTCTTTTGTTAATGGGTTCTGTTCAACTCTGCAGGAAATAAAATGCTTTTTATTCTCTGAACTGTTCTGGAAAACATTTGCCGTTAGTTAGCATGATCATTTTTGTATGATTGTAATTATTTGAAATTTAAAAAAATAAACAGTTCAGGTCTATATATGGACCTTTTCAGTTTCAGTTGATGTTTCATTCATGTTTTCCCGGACATTTCTACTGCACATATTTCTAATCTTGCATCTGGGTCATGATGGATACTCATGTTTTAATCAGCTGCTTATTTTCAGCATTTTGATATTTGAAAAATATCTACTATATAACTAAACCTGAAGTCTATGTTTTAGGAATATATTTGTTTGCCTCTTTGGGTACAGTGTTTTGGTGCTACTGTGTAAAGCTGTTATAAAATAGTAAGTCAACTACCTTGTTTTTAATGACTTCTTACTGTTCACTCTTTTTCAGATATCTCAGAAATTGAGTCCTATCGATCTTTCTCCCCTCAAGAAGACAGAAGATCACACCATTCTGATCTGTCCTCACATTCTTCCAATGAAAGACTGAGAGAGAAGCCCAGGTAGGTAACAAGCAGTCACTTTGTCTTGGAAAGCAACGTCTATGAAATTTACTTTTAGAAAACGATTCTAAACCAATTTCAGTACAAGCAAATCAGTCCAGATCCTTTATTTTCTTTATGTATTTTTATTATAAGAAATAAATCTGCCTTCTGTCATCTAGAAGATGTTTGTCATTTATGGAAATAGTCCAGACCAGTTTGCAGAACAAACAAAAACAAAACAAAGATGCTCAATGTAACTGAGGACTTCAAAGAAGCTTTCTGTGAAAATAATAGTAATCTATTTTTTTTTTAATTGTAAAGATGTCTGTAGCTAAATTACTCTTAAAGTAAGTTTGCCTCATCAGCTTAAGAAACATAAATGTGTTCTGGGCATCGGCAACATTTTCAGTGTTTGCAAGTTCACCTGGTTTTTATAATAAAAACAATAAGAGTTTTTCCCTTCTGTAAAATTCCACTCAAGTTTTATTGCAGTCAACACGGACCTGATCAGCACATTAAAAAAACTGCAAGGTCAGGGAAGGTGTAATTTAGTTAATTTGACATGTTGAGGTGTGAAGAAGGTCTGTGCAGATTTTTATATTGCTGATACAGCTGGACGAGACCCAGAGCTCGCTGGCAGAATGCCTCATCGGTGGTAATCTGATGTACCTCCAATATGAATCATTCAGGGAGGGCTTATTAAATTTTAAGGACCCGAAACATAATTTCCACTCCCTTAACCACAGGAGCAGTGGGAATGTGATTTAAGACTCTTTCGATATTAACACTTGTCTAGGGACGACCCACCCAGCAGACTGGCCAAGATGGGGGCATTGCCCACACCCTTCAGAGTGAGTGGGGATCTCCCTGTTCACCTTGCTGATGAGCACATGGAGGAGCCCCACGCAGAGGAAGCACCAGGTAGAACATCCCTTTAGGGCAGCGGTTCCCAAACCTGTTCCAGTGACCCACACACCTGCTGCTTTTCATCCCCCCCCACCATAGTTGGATAACCGGAGCCTTACTTGACCTAAGAAGTGGCCTTAATTGAATCTTTGCATTTTGTTTCTAGACACAAGGTTGGGGCTTTATTTCACTTGCAAAAAGAGTGGGTAAAGCACCAGCATGGTTAAGAGCTGGGAACAAACGGTTTGCATTAATCTCATCAAGTCAGTGAAGGGTTTGGTTGTATAACTGAGGGCTTGGCTGCAACAAAAACCAACAGGTGTGTGGGTCACCAGGACCGGGATTGGGAACTTCTGAATGAAGTTTAAACAGTGTGGACAAGATCTTTTGGATCTTTTTAGACTGCTACAGACATAGCTTGTCCTATTGTTAAAATTGTTCTCATAGCCCCATAGTATGACAGTCAGTGAGTGCTGTTGTTTTCATCTTGGGTCTCAGTTTAGAATGATTCAATAGTGAGATGTTGCTTTATTTATTAATGTATCCTCTGGGCTGTGAATTAAGCAATTAAAAAATTAAAATGTAGCCTTCAACCACAAAAAGTACATTCATCCATTTTTGATTACTTGTATTGCTAAAATGCTTTCCCTAAAGACATATTGTGTATATTTCTTATGTTAACATGACCTTCTTCTACACTTACACTTACACTTACACTACACTTAAATACTTATTTGTGTGCATCTTCTCACATTGTATTTCAAGCTCCAAGTTATTTTTAAGTGATAAATATCTTAGTCTTCCTTATTATTTTACCTATTATATCTATTCCTTACCTATTTGTGTGCCTGCCAGTAGTTATAAAGCCTATAAAAAGCCCAATTAGAATAGGTTATTTGACCTAATGTTTAATGCCGTTCAACTGATAAAGTCCCCTAGTAATCCCTGTATCAGTTATCATATTTCTAATTAAAACTGTAATTGTTTTTTGCAGCTGTAGTAAATACAGTCCCCAAAATTAATCTCCGTCCCAGTCCTGAAGATGAAGAGATATATGGGTGAGTTACTCCTGATTCTTAAAGTAGTTACAGCCTCCTTGTTTTTTGACTCAACTGATATCATGCAGTATGTTTTGCATGAAGCTATTTTACGTTTCAATGTAAAATGTATAGAAGAGTTCAGATTTAAATTAATCAGTGATGGGTGTGTTCACTACAGATTGGACAACAACAGATTAACCTGGACTGCAGGTCCATGGATTGTATGATCTCTGTGCCGGAATTGCTAAAACACATTCTCTGCTGGGTGCCACCTTTTGTACACAACAGCGACATCCATTTTGTAACCACTTTCTTGAGTACAGGGTCAAAGGGGAGCTGAAGCCTGTCCTGACAAGCAGTGGGGGCACATGGCTGGGCACACACAAGACACAAACACATTCACACCAGGGGCAGTTTTCCAGAAGTGTTGCGGATATTCCAGTCAAATTTTTCTTTTCTTTTAACTATTTTGTTACATTTAAGTGTCATGCTCATAATTTGCAATGATGAAGATAACAGATACTGTGTAGCTGTAGCTGACACACAGGATTATCTCTTTTTTCTTATCACTTGAGTACTCGTGAATTTTATTCTGTGTACTTGAGACATTTGACAGTTAATTTGCACTTTGTGCTTCAGAAGGGATTTGATTTTAAAGTATTGTTTTAATTATGAGGAATGAAGACAAGAAATAAATGAAAAAAAAAGCCTAAATCAAGTTTCCCACTACTTGAGTACTCTGGTGCTCTGCTCCTTTTTTTAAACAGGATATAATTTTAGTCTGAGCATTATATAATCAGATGTAAAATAATTTTAAGTCTCAGTTGTGGCTGTTCCACATTTTTGGGTTGTAAGCTGTTTGCAAATTGTATTCACTCTTGAACCAGTCACACATGTTTTGAGACTTTGGTGTTAACAGCTTCCTATCCTACCATATGCACTGATTCTGCTCACATGAACACATTTTGAAATATGCTGTATTCTGCAATACAACGAAGA
Source organism: Lepisosteus platostomus (assembly GCF_059453375.1). Lineage (NCBI taxonomy): Eukaryota > Metazoa > Chordata > Actinopteri > Semionotiformes > Lepisosteidae > Lepisosteus > Lepisosteus platostomus. The sequence goes on from NC_142614.1 coordinate 59,427,554, forward strand.
AAAATAAAACAGAGGATAGAAATAAAAATGAATGGGCGGGTGTTTTAATGTTTGCAAATCTAATTTTTTAAATTAGGGTGGTTGTTACTTCAGACAAATTCATGCAGTTTGAATGCTACATCACCCAGAGAGTGCCTGTATTTTTATTCTTCTGAGAAATATACAATCCCGTCTAATGAGCTGGAGAAAACTTTAATGCTGTGCATCTTAAATTTTACTGCTGATCTGGTATTTGTCTGTTCCATGTAATTTGTTCATGTAATTCAGCTCATTCCTCTTTGGGCAGCTTTTATACGGCTGTGGTCACTGTTTCTAAAACACTATTCAGACTTTTGTGCTTTCATGTAATATATTTTAAGAATGTTTTATCTCTTTTATAGTCAGCCTTGTTATTTCAACTACAATTAATGTCATGCAATCTTTTTTTTTATACCTTCTCTTTTAAATGACATATTACCAATGAACCTAACAGCAGTTTTTCCTTTTTAATTCTCCCTGCAGGCCCAACACTGTCATGGTGAGATTCAAGAAGGGTGACAGTGTTGGTCTCCGCCTGGCAGGAGGCAATGACGTGGGGATCTTTATTGCGGGGGTACAGGATGGCAGCCTTGCAGAGCAGGAAGGGCTGCAGACAGGCGATCAGATCCTTAAGGTAAAGCCCTGTCTCTCACTGTGTGATTATCAGCCTGATGTAAAAGGGCAATAAAACCTGCAATGTTGTGTCCAGACAGTCATTCTCCATGATGCCCACACAGGAACGAGAATGTCTGTTAACAATACAAATATAAGACCATGTTGAGCTGCAGGTGCTGTGTAGTACAGTATGTACTACACAGCACCTGCAGTGTAGTACAGGATCTCCCTAGATTCGTCTCACAATTGCAGTCTATTGTGCAGCTAATTTTTCAAGTTGCGTTTAACAACCTTCGGCTTGGTTTCATCCTACGCTGCTCCAAGACCCTGTCAGCCAGACTGAATCACAAATAAGCAATTGTGCAAATGTTGAATTTGCTGATGTACCATAATGTACACTGACTTTTCAGACTATCTGTCCCTCATCACTGCTCTGCTGACCCAGGAGACAATCTGCATGAAGTCCTTGAGGCTTGTTTTTTTAAATAGGCTTTCCTGTAACAACATCATGTTCTTTTATTCCTTTATTGAAATACTCTACCCGAAACTTTTTTTGCTTTCTAACCTGTCAATACATATGTATTAGGTTTTTGTACTTTTGAGAAGTGTTATGGATTTTTTCACTTTGCACTATTTTTGCCACACAGTTGGGTGTGGAATTACCCAGATAAGAAGTAAAAATTTTCATTTTGAGATGTCAAAGCTCTAAGTACAGTGGATTACTTGAAAACTTTTTCTTTGTATTCGTTTTATTTTAAAAAGTTTTAAATGTGTTAATCATTTTAGCACAGGAGAATCAAAATACTCCACTGATGTATTATTTACAGTATGCTATTATTAATTTATGTGTAAGGTTGTATTCTTGGTACTTCTGTGCCTATAGAGTGAAGGCCAAGCTACTTTACACAAGTTACACTTGTGAGCGCTCAAATTTGAGCCTTGAGCTGTATTATCTCTGTGTCAAAGCTTTGCATTTTATTTGTCAAGAGTTCTGAAATTGTTACATTAGATATTATACTGCTTATTTTCAGAATTGCAGTGCCTTCCTGCATTAGACATGCATTATAGCCTGCAGTTCTATGAATCTATAAATAATGAAGTAGGAAGCTTCCTCTCTTACTGTGACATTCCCAGAATCACAAACCTCTGGTGTTTGTTCCTATCAAGGTTAATAATGTTGACTTCAGAGGCCTTGTTCGAGAGGAGGCAGTGCTCTTTCTGCTAGAAATCCCCAAAGGTGATGATGTGACCATACTAGCCCAGAACAAGTCAGAAGGTATGGAGCCCGTCTTCTTGTTTGTGTATCTCAGTTCATAGAAATTAATTAAACTGACTTTTCAGAATAGGGGGTTCTGTTTTTAATGGATGAGGGGTCAGAATATGTGAATAACTTCTGCAATGCATTAATTATTTTTCCATAGATATTCAACAACAAAAAAACACCCATTATTTCTTACACAGCATGTTCTACACTATGCAGCTGCAACGTCAGGAAAATAAAATAGCGTTAATGTGCAGGAATAACCTAGCTTTCTTTTGAAATGGGCAGTTCTTCCCTCTTGAATGGAGGGGATACATGTATTTTAGTGGATCATGAATCTAGAAGGCCCCAGCTTTAGATGTTATTCCCTTTGGTAGGGGGCCTTATGGGCAACTTTGTTTGACCTCAGTCGTCATTAGCGCTGTGTAAGCAGTCCTGTGGCACAGAGCACAGCTCCAGGGAACAGTAAAAAACTATCAGTATAAATCTGGTCACAGAAGATATCCTGTAGGGCAGCTTCATATCATTCTGTTGACAGATGTCTATCATTTGTTAACAATTAACAGCTCTGGTTAAGAACAAGGATATAAGAAGAGCATTTACAACTCAGAAATGCATGTTTTCAAGAGCTGATTGCCAGTCATGAGGTTGACTGGCAATCAGCCAGTCTAAATCAACCTTTAGAGTGCATGTATGTATTACAGTCTGTACATGGAGAACTTTTCTCACTTGAACAACTCTAAAAGTACAAGCTATACACCTCTGTGTCACAACTAGTCACTTACTATGTGTTTTTCTTCTTTCAGTTTACGAGGACATTCTGTCCTCAGGCAGGGGAGATTCCTTCTTTATTAGGACTCATTTTGAATATGAGAAAGAGACTCCACAGAGCTTGGTCTTCTCTCGTGGGGACATCTTCAAAGTTGTGGATACCTTGTATGATGGGAAACTGGGAAACTGGCTGGCGATAAGAACCGGAAAAGACAACCAGCTACGGGAAAAAGGCATTATCCCTAGCAAAAGCAGGTAATTCCTGGAAGATAGATGTGGGCATTAACCTCAGGAGGAAATATTTCCAGTCAGGCCTTTTCATTGTTAGTATTCTAGAGAGTTTCATTTTACATATGGCAAAACTCATTTGTTAAATATTGTGATTATTCATAAAGCTGCTGTATTCTAATCAGAAACAAATAGAACTAAACATTTTGTGTCATTTGGCTTGGAAACATCACTATACTATAAGTTTTCAGGTGTTTTTCAACACTTTAATCAAACTGGGCTACATATGTGTGCACCAGCAGTTTAATAAAAAATGTGAGTATTGATTTTTTTCTGGTAGATGAGGCATTAATCAGACAAACATAATGTAAATCTGGTATTAATGCCTTATTAATATGGAAATAGATCAATTATAGGTAGAACTGCATTTTTTGCAGATTTGAATTGGCTAATAGCCTTATAGTCTGCAGGGATAAATACAATTACACAAGGATATTTATTAAGCCATATATGAAAACAAATTGTGTTAGTGTGCTGTGCATTTCATCTTCAAAGTGATGGACACTTTGAAGCTAGAGATCTCTCCCATTACAAGGAGCTCTTAATGTGTGTTAAAGTCCTGAGGAAAACAAAGTGAGTACCATAATGGCTAACACAATGTTTGAACTTGAAGATGAAGCTGAAAACAAGATAGAAGCAGGCCTTGTTCTGATTAAACATTTTGACCGAAGACAAAACAAGAAGGCTTAAAAGACAGAACATTTTTCTGCTTTTCAGTGTGAAATTAACCTTTTCTTGTATCCATTTTTGCACGTACGTTTCTTATATAGAAGAGACTTGATTGAGTTAAGAACTTAACACCATTCCTTAATCATCACAACCATCAACCCTTTTCCCCAGTTAAAGCCATACTTTTGCAATAATGTAATTTTGTAACGTCAACCCATACTGTGATATTTCTGTTATCGGAATGTATTATTCCTATGGAAAGTATGATCATTTGATGGTACTGCTTTTATTCCAAATTGTCATTAGATTGGTTGTCTTTTTATCAACTTCATTTCCTTCTTACAGGATTCAAGCTAGCAGGCTTGTGAACTTGAATACAGAATAAGAATGCGTACCCACAAGAGGAAGCCAGTCTTTTCACTAGTGACTCTTTACCCCAAGAATATCATCAAGCTGAATTTTAATGGACTCTAATGAAGGGGTCTCGCAACATTGCTTGTTAGTCAACAGCCTTTCTGCTTCTCTAAATCAGAGCGGATCAGATGGCTAATGTCCAGAATGCTCAGAAAGGATCAGCCAATGACCGCGGGGATTTCTGGAGGCTGAGGGGACAGAGAGCAGCGAAGAAGAAGGATCTCCGGAAGAGCCGCGATGATCTGACTGCTGCCCCCGTCAGCACCCGCTTCCCGGCCTACGAGCGAGTGGTGTTGAGAGAGGGTAGGTCACTGGAGGCATCATGCAAGTCTGGGCTATGTGTAAAATCTCAAAGAAAGGGAGCTCTGGCAAGAGAGAAACTAAAATGTCCAGTGGTAAACATTTATAGCTCGTGGCTGCGCACACCAGTTTTGTGTTAGTTCTACAAGGGCTCTTTATAGTTTTTTCCCTTCTGAGAGAGACATTCCATTCCTCATATGCTGGATTTCCTCGTAAATCCTGTCTCGGCAGGAGAATGTGTTAGCTGACCACACTTATGAAAAGATCGCAGCCCTGCTTTCCTTATCGAGGCCAAATGGCCTTCTCTTTATGTTATGTTTGATATCTTATTGAATCCCAGTCAGGTGTTGTTGTAAATTTCATTTTTGAATGCACCAGCTTTAAGCTATCTGTTGTTGTTACTGCTGAAACCGAGTCTTATTATTCTAGCTGGTTTTAGAAGACCTGTCGTGCTGTTTGGTCCAATTGCTGATGCCGCAAATGAGAAACTGGCTACAGAACTTCCTGATGAATTTATGATTGCTAGTAAGTATTCCTTTACCGTTTTGTCACCTTCGGTTGTTGTCTGTAGCACTGGAGAAAGCAGTAATGGAACTATTAGTTGTTATTATTTATTTCATGTGGAGTGACCTAGTGTTGCTTTCTTTTATAGAAACTGAGCCCAAAGATGCAGGGTCAGAAAAATCCTCAGGTGTGGTGCGTTTGAACACCATCAGACAGATCATTGAACAGGTAATTGGGACTGCTTGTGGGTATTAAATAAGATTAACTGAAGTTCACTTTCCAATTGCTGATGACAGTTTTAGTAAAATTTAAAAAGTGCATTATAAGTTCAAAGGAAAGCTACTTGCTGTGCCAGGGGTCAGTAAGAATCCTCTGATGGATAAACTAATAGCATGGTTGAATTAAGATTGTCTAGTATTCCAGAATCTTTATGTATTCTATGTATGAAGTAACAATTTTGATTACTTTAAGAAGCCTTAAAATTAAAAATGTATTCTGTAATCATAGTATTCTGCTGTAAATGTGGTATTCTGATTATAATAACTGTTATGTCATTTTTCTTACTCAGGACAAACATGCTTTATTGGATGTGACTCCCAAGGCTGTAGATCTGCTCAACTACACACAGTGGTATCCTATAGTGATTTTCTTCAATCCAGACAGCAAGAGTGGATTAAAAACCATGAGACAGAGACTGATGCCTGGATCAAACAGAAGTGCTCGCAAGCTCTACGATCAGGCAATCAAACTGAAGAAAACCTGCTCACACCTCTTCACTGGTAAACTGCATCTCATATCAATTATAAATAATAAGGATATGCAATAAAAGTAATTCTTCACAGCACTGTTTCTATCATTTTTGTAAATATGTTTTAGTGTACCGTTAAGTATGATAAACATAACAATGAGTTCCACTAAAACATCTTTGTTGTTTTTCCTTGTTGTCTGATCACTACAGCGACTGTTGACTTGAATTCAGCCAATGATGCCTGGTATGGAAGTGTTAAGGACTCAATAAGGGAACAACAGTCTCAGTCTGTCTGGGTGTCTGAAGGAAAGGTAATCACACTCTTTATTTCATACAGTGCAGTTTCTGTCCTTTTGTTCCTAAAAAAAGTATACACCCCCTTTCAGATTTCCTGAATTATTGCATATTTTCAAACACATTGAAAGTTGAATGATTTGGTTGATGAAATGAGACAAGCACCAAACTTTGATGTCATTTGTTCTCTCGGACTCCCTTTATACATCACTAGGACCCACAAGAACCTCTGCTAACATTTAGTGGAAAAAATTCAGAAAATCTGAAAGGAGGTGAATACTTTTTTGCGGAACTATAGTTATGTTACATATTAATCCTTTAAAGCAGAAAAAGATGTGTTTTCACTGGCCTATGAAGAGCAGTGTGATGGATTGAAAAATTGCTTTAAAATTTATTGTTCAGGGACTTGGCATTTTTACAGGTTTGTAATGCAATCCCTTGTGAAAGTAATGATCTGGACTGTCTGTTTTGGTTAATGTAATTGAGATGAGATGTATACTGCTGATCGCATTTGTCAAGACACTCTTCGCACTCTTGCTTTGCATGTCCACAGAAGATAGTTGGTGGTGGTCTACAGCTTGGTTTCTGTTTTGTTTTCTGCTTCTTTTTACAAAGATCCATCATGTGTCTCTTTTAGCTGGATGGGACGGAGGAAGAACTGTACCTTAATGACGACCGCATGTCCTACCTGTCGGCCATGGGCGCAGATTACCTGAGCATGGACAGCCGCCTGACCAGTGACTACGACGACACTGCCGACGAGGGAGGGGCCTACACGGACAATGAGCTGGACGAGATCGCGGACGACCTGCAGCTCTCCGCTATCAGCCGCTCCTCGGAGCCCGTCGCCGGCGAGGAGGTACGAGGCCGGATCCTGGCAAGGGGCAGGAAAGGGAAGGAGGTGCCTGTAGATCGTCCGGAAAATGAAGAAGAAATGTCAGAAAAAAAGTGAAACTCAATTTACTGTTCATACTCTTAAAACCACAGCGTGTGTCATCTTTGCATGGTTCATGTAATGGTTTTCTAACATGTTTTTGTTGCGAATGCTTTAGCGATCGTTAAGAAGAATTCAGTAGTCTTTTGATGCTCAGAATGGAAGATGTTGTTCATATACGTTTCATTTTTTCCAAAAATGTCAGTGTTAATTTGAGGATACAAGACAGCAACTGAATTCTATAAATATCTGGAACATACTAATAGATGTTTTATAAACTAGTAGGTCATGATATTAACCTGAACACCCCCACAGCTGGCAAAACTGTGGTTGGGAAGTAGAGCACACAGTATATAGAAAAGAGGGGTTAGGATTCCACTGTCCACATCACACCCGTCAACATTTGGCATAATTTGAAGATTTCTCCTTTAAAAATTAAAATCCAATTTTATCACGGAAATAATCAGTATATGAAAATGGGGTTGTTATACTTAAAAAATAGCAAAATAATGTAATATGCTTGAGAGTACTGAAATCACGTATGCAAACCAATGTGAAAAATACACCACACTTTTAGACAGTTGGCCCATTCAGGCAACCACATGGGGAAAAACAGCTCCAAAGTTTGGAGCACTTTTTCCGTACAGTTCATTTGGATTGTGTGATACATTCCTATGATCATAACAATACACACTAGAGGGCGCTACATCAGATGAGGTGTTAGCAATGTTATACCACAGGAGTGCACTGTGCCCCTTTTGGACACTGTTATGTCACCAGCATTTAGCGACTTTTGTCGTCCATGGGAATGTGTGTTTGGAAATTTTATGTGGTGCATAGGTGTTTTCAATAAGCCACCCAACTTTATCAGCACCCAGCAGGCGTGACATTTTCTTTTAAAACTTGGAAGTTGTCAGAGAGGTTATTCAGACTGGGTTTTTTTTTTTACTTTTCCTGATGTATACCTGTAAAAAAAAACTGTGAGAAAGCTTGAAGCAATGCTCATGTCCCTCTCATACATTCTATTGGGACTTGTATGAATATGAACTTGTACTAAATGCCCTATTGTTTTGACTTTAATTGTACCAACATAAGTGCCTAAAGCATACTTTGTGCTAAAATACTGGAACAACAGGATATTAGTGTGTATTAAGAAGTAGTTTGCACACCATTTTGTTTTTCATATTAATGATCATACTTGGCTGCTGTCCACACCTAAATTTTAAACCTCAAATTGTTTCAGCACGTGACCAGACCCAGTCCAGAGCCCAAGGCATGGGTAAAGGGAGCTGGGAGCAAAGAGGTGCTGAGAGAACCCAGTCCTCCACCTTCATTTGTACCCGAACCACCTAAGGTGAGCAGGTCACAACAGTCGTGTTCCACAGTGCACACGCATCACTGAGTCCCTTCCTGCTCACATTGGACTCCACTGACACACGCTTTGTCCTAGATGATAGCTTTCAGTTTTATTTAAAACTTTTTTTGATGTTTTTGCTTAATGTATAGTATGCACACTCTCATGGTAACTGTTGCTTGGAGCTCCAGATGTGTACAGGAGCTTGACTGCAGCATACCGGGAACTGTAGTATAGCAAGTAGTGGTGAGCGTTTTTACCGATGGGGACCTGGTGGCATGTACCGTTTTTAAACGTTTGCTCCTGCTTTTTTTAATTAGGTACTGTTTGGTGCAAACCTCCCCACCACCACAATGTCAGCTCCACTATAAAGTTTCAAACGATGTTGACCCGAACAAAACTGTGTTTTTATCGCTTGCCCTCTGACACGATCTGTTGCACAATCCACCATTTTCACGTCGCTGTTGCAGGCGAAGATCCAGCAGCGCGAGGAGGCTGCCAGGCAGCAGTACGAGTCCAGCAGGAGCTGCGACTCTCACTCCAGCAGCCCCGCCAGCAGCGACCACCCGCGCAGTCAGGACTCGTACGGGGGGAAGCCCTACCCCCCTCCGGTCGCCCTCAAGCCCTCCTTTGGATCGCGAGCCCCCAAAGCGGCTCCTGACAGCCAGCCCCCAGAGAAGGGGGACCTCAAGGACAGCGCTGATGATCCGGCCGTGAAGTCCGTGCTGGGGAAAGTGAAAGCCTTTGAGAAAATGGACAACTTGGCGCGAGCCCAGAGAATGCTAGAACTGCAGGAAGCCCAGAATGCAAGGGTCAGTTCCTCCTGACATTCGTGGTTGTTTCACCTGTGTGCGGCTACAAAAGAGAAGAGGTCACGCAGCTCATCTAGCTCATTAGATAGTATCTCATTGATCCAAGATCTGATCCAGTCTTTATCTTGAAAGAAACCAGGGTATCTTCTTCAACAACATGGCTGGGTAGCTTGGTCTCTGTTTTAAATGGACTTACATGTAGTCTCCACTTCTGTCCACTGGCTTGACTTAAAGGTGCTAGAAAAAAAAATCTAAGAAAATGATATTGAGTACACCTTTATTAGGTGACCTCAAAGACTTTTCTGTTCAAGACTGAAGTTTGACCTGAACTTCAAATTTGACCTGAAGTTTCAAAATGTAAAAAATAGGACATATTTACACACATCTTAAATTCTCTTTTTTTCTGGGTATTTACAGCATATATCTATTCTTCCATAGTGTGCAATTGAATTACTTTTTAAAGTAAATACTATAAAATAAGTGCAACTGCAATGATGTGCCATTTTATAGTGCTTTTTTAAATAATGAAAGTTATCTGCTTTCTCAATAGGTGGAAATAGCTCAGAAACATCCAGATATTTATGCTGTCCCCATTAAACCCCAAAAACTGGACCACAGTCGACCACAACCAATAGGGTAAGAAAGCTAAAAAATTGCAACTACTGTACAGTATGTATATACAGCATGTGTGCTTTTCATCCCAAAGAGTTTTGCAACGTGGTTGGAGGATTTAGGCTACTTCATATAAACACAATACTCTCTTACTGGAGTGAACCTGCGTTTGCAGATGACTTCCACACAGTTGCACGCAGCACTGGTGCCCCACACAGTTTGGCCATCTCCCTCACTTTTAAAACTGCTGTCTCTGTGCACAAGGCAGTCAGGGTTCGTACAGCAGATGGGTTGCAGTGGGGGTCACCTGCATCACGGCCCTTTTCGCCTGCTGACACAAAAAGCAGCGGCAGGCGGCTTGCCAGACATCACACAGAAGTCTCACTCAGACTCTCCGTTGCGCATGACGTCTCCGCTGGTTTACCTGGGCAGCCCCGTTCTCCCGGATACTCTTAGAACAGCCTGCCCGTGTAGTCCCCCTGTTCGCTCTGGGACTGCTGTTGGAACACATGCTAGCGAGAGGCGTGACTCCTCTGAGTCGGCTAGGACACATCACTTTACTGGCCCCTCCTATAGGGACACTGGTGTGCAGCGTACCTGTTCTCTGATTTCCATTTGTGTAATTGGTCTTTTACACTCTCACAGCTTCTTATGTACAGTGCTGTGAAAAGTAAGTACACCCCATGAAAAGGTGTGTGTTGTTCAACACATGTACGGATATTTGATCCTCATTTCAACAATATTGATAGATAACAAATAACAATGAAAATGATTCTTTGCACTCATTTTTTCAACAAAAAAAAAAGAGTCAGAAATGCAATTGACTGCTGTGGAAAAAATAAGTACACCCACTAGTTTCAAAAGATGGTGTTGCCCCCTTTGGCAGAAATCACTTCTTGTAGGCGTTTCTTGTAATTGTCTATAAGTCTCCTACAGTACATCGATTTGGAGAAATTTTTGCCCACTCCTCCTTACGGAACTCCTTCAACTGTGTGATGTTTGAGGGCTTTCTTGCAAGTACTGCCCGCTTCAAGTCCCCCCACAGCATTTCTATGAGGTTAAGTTCTGGGCTTTGACTTGGCCATTCGATAACCCTCCATTTCTTCTTTTTGATCATGACACTGGGGCATTAGTTGGAAATCCTGAACGGGGGAGATCTCCCTCCCCCTTACTGAGCAGGCCCAGCCAGCCTTCCTTAGCTCCTGAGATCAAAACGGATCTGGCCACACGATGGTAAAGATTTCAGGTGTAAAGTCTTCAAGGTGAGACTTTATAGCATTTTAGATTCATTTGACAGTACGTACAAGTTCTTTTTTTATGATTTTCATTCTCCCTCAAAGCATCATTAGACTTCTTATGTCGCCTCCCCTGCAGTTCTGTTTCCTTATTAGTGAAGCACCCAGTCACTGACACTGTAGACTTAAGACCACATTGGTCTTTTCTCCCAGAGCAATGGTGTGGGTCGCGAACTAATGGATGAACGCTCTCTGCTCAGTTCCAGCTCGAGGCCGGAGCCCCAGGTGCCTCCCTCTAAGCCGTACTCCGAGAGCCAGACATACTACCACAGTGACGAGGAGGAGCAGGACTACCGCAAGCAGCTGGCAGACCAGTCCAAACGAGGCTACTACGCCAACCCTCAAAAGTACAAAGACACCGAGCTGTAAAAATGCCTTCCTTCCTTAACCTCCAGCACCATTCCACAGGGCTGCTCCCTGAACGCCGATACACCTGACTTGGAAGCTTTCCTGCTTTTAAGTTATTCTTGCTTTTGCTTCAAAGAAGTTCGACTATCTGTCCATATGGATGGGATCCAATCTTTTTTTTTTACCAGAAACCACTTTTTTTTTTCTTGCCTATGCAATAATTTTTTTCAGTGTCTTGAGTTAAAATGATTGCCACTTGTTTGCTACATTTGAAAACCAAAATCAAACTTTGATGTATTGTGCATCGCAGACCTTGGTTTCATTCTTTGTAGTAATAGAAAGGAGTGAAATAGAATCTTAAGTGTGAAGTCATCTCTCAGTGCTGTAGTGTATGTCACTGGTAGTCTTAGATTTTCCATGCTTGTGCATTTCTGCTTTTGTGAACATACTTTAACATACACTGGAACTGTGTTAACATTTAAAAGTGCCTTTTTCTTTATGGGTAACACTGTGGTGCGCACACTGGAAAACAAAACTATATACTCTGATCACAAATTTTAAGAGATAATGACAAATATATAATTATTTTCATACATCATTAGTGTTCTGTATTTTTAAGCTGTATTTTAACATAAAGTAATTGATCTTGTAGAGGTCGTGTAACAATCAGGTGAAGTATGAAAATTCTAAAAACGGTGTTTGATTTTGTGTTTTTCCATCTGTACACATTGAATGTTTTACATTTTGCTTGATTGTAACTTGATTTACCCACATGTATGTAAGAGCTACAGCTTAATCCTGAACTGACACATTGGTGTGAGGTTGCGCTACAGCATGTTTAAAACCAGGAATGTATACCCTGGCTAAAGGCTGGTCTTCAGTTTTCACCTTACAATGCCAAATAAAATCTTTAACTTATCACGTAAAAATGCATTTCATTGTTTTACAATAAAAAAATGAAAAGGCATCCTGAATTTTCAGAAAACTGGGCATTTTACTTGTCACATATTCAGTGCAGTAAGGCATGTTTTACATCTGCTTAAGGAAGTACATCTCTTTAGGGTCAATTAAAAAATATTTAGTATCTGGAAAGGTACTGATAAAGTTAACCCACAAGACTACTTCACTAGTAAGACATGGACTCTTGGAAATCAAGAGCATGTATTTGTAACTATGGAACAGAGCTCCACCGAATGGGAGCCTATACTTGATTTAAAAGACTTAGGGTCAGTTGCACCAAAATGGATTAAAATAAACTCACTTCAATCCTTTAATAAAAAATAGGATTAGTAAATGGATTAAACAGATAATTCTGGGTTTCTAAATTAATCCTAAATATATTATTAGCCTTATGTTCCTAATGTTATAAAGGTTATCTATGCTTTTGTCACCAGAGCTTTTTCATGATTAATATTGTCATGGTTTTAACGGAAGCAATTAAATGTCAAGCAAACAACCATCGCTGGGCTCTGAAATAAGTTACTAAGGCAATGTGCTGAAGAAAGAAGACTACAACCAACAAGAGAGAATGAGTTATTCTTGAAGTTTTTTCTCCAATACAGTTTGATCTCTGTGAGGTGAAATTAGATGTTAGCATCTGTTGAAAAGGATAAATTGTTTTGCAAATGCAGTGAAATTGGCTGTGTACAGTATTATTGCCAAAATCATAGGGCAGAGTGGAAAGGAAAAATACAGGGTTGACGCATAAAGTATATTATATTGTATGCCATCCAAACTAATGCCACAATTGCCAAGATCTTGCATAAAGAGTATATGTAAGTTGTGAATTTGTCTATTATTACATCTATCTTATATCGTGATTTACAGAGGGTGCCTACTGTAAGTGTATTAACTTAGTAAGCTGCCTCATGTAGTGGAGAATGCATCCTGCAGCTTGCCGACAAAAAAGATTTCTGCCAAACAGTATTAGTGGGAGCTGAATTATTCATATCATTATGCTATTTTTCCATCTTAAAGCAGCATTGATGAAATAAATCACTCTTTTTCACTAAATGCATTGCAGTTTTTGACCAAAGATGATAAATATATTTCAGTAGTTAGGACCAATTCCTAATTAGTACAGAGTAGGGGCAAAATTTGGATCTGCTTTATAGGCTTAACGTGTGTGCCTGAGGGTATTGAAACCTCACAATAAGTTCAAGACTTGATAGATCTGCAAAGAAAGGAGTTGGAAACTCATAAAGCTATTGAAGAATTCTTCAATTTCAAAGTTCATGGTAGGTTTGCTTTAATCGGGAACTACAGTCCCAATTTTTCAGACTGGTTATTAAATCTTGGTAACAAAATAAATTGACGGAAACGCAAAATTGGACAAATTCTGAATTAAGCACAAAATTGAGAACGTTGTGGAAGTACTGTATGGACACCATGTTATCACAAACTTTTGGTCTCTCCACAGGTGAGATCAAGAGTGGGCTTGCGAGAATTGTGATTTAAACCCTTTCTGCTAGTCACTGTAATGAGTCAATGTAATGTGATGTATGAGCAAATAAGTACAGGTTGTGCAGCAGACATTTCACCACAGAAGTATTCCAATGTGGTCTGCATGCAGTGTTAACAAGTAAGTTTATGGATAGAGATGTATTCACTTGTTTACAATGTAATGGGGCTGCTTCATCTCACCGGATGTTTTGTTGCCTCGTTCTTAATCACAATGACGGCAATATGGCACAGCGCAAACCTGGAAAAACATCTATTTCGTGATGTATATTGGGGGTTTTATAAGTTACTACTGTATGTACATTTTACATTCATAGTGGTTTGAAATGCACTCATCATGCCAATTCTTTCTAACCCCAAAATATAAAAGTAGTGTTGCAGTTCCCGTTCAAGTAGATCAGATATGCTGTGTGCTTGGTAAGTTTCAGAGGACCACTGTCGTAGGGCGTTAATTGGAGCGCTTGGGATTCCTCGACTCTGCGTCATTCTGAAAGGAATGACCAGGAAAGGGTTCGGCACTAAAGCCACCTCGACTGGTCGGGAAGAGGAAAGGAATGGAATCTTTGGTGACACAGCCTGTGAATTGGCTACATTACTCTGCTCTCTTCCCCGCTGATAGCTGATGTGTGGTGAGCGTTCTGGCGCACTATGGCTGCCCTCACATCATCCAGGTGGGGCTGCACATTGGTGGTGGTGGTGGAGGGGAGTCCCCATTACCTGTAAAGCACTTTGAGTGGAGTGTCCAGAAAAGCGCTATACAAGTGTTAGCAATTATTATTATTATTATTATTATTATTATTATTATTATTATTATTATTACATCCAGGCCGACCAGTATGAGCACAGAGTGCAGAAGGGAGAGGGGGTGTGGGCACAGGTCAATGGACGGGCGTGGCCAAGAGGGTGCACTAGCACTGGAGCTCCATGGAAGGAGAAATAAAAAGGGGCACAGGGGGGAGTGGGGGATTCGGTGGATGGGGCCACTGGGTGTGGTGGTGGAAGCTGTGGTCAGAGTGAGAAGGATGAGTTGGAGGAGAGGGATGGTGGTGGGAGCACTGGGGCTAACTGGCAGGCTTTGTAGCCATATCACCCTGCAACTAGCAGTTGGCAGCCCACTGAAGCTCAGCAGGTGTGAGCCTGGTTAGTACCTGGATGGGAGGCCTCCTGGGAAAAACTGTTGGAAGAGGTGTTAGTGGGGCCAGTAGAGGGTGCTCACCCCACGGTCTGTGTGGGCCCTAATGCTCCAGTATAGTGATGGGGACACCGTACTGTAAAAAAACGCCGTCCTTTGGATGAGATGTGAAACCGAGGTCCTGACTCTGTGGTTTATAAACATCCTGGGGTGTTTCTTGAAAAGAGTCGGGGTGTTACCCCAGCATCCTGGCCAAATTTCCCTTTGGCCCTTACCAATCAAAGCCTCCTAATAATCCCCATCTATGAATTGACTTCAGCACTCTGTTCTCCTCCCTGCCGACAGCTGGTGTGTGGTGAGTGTATCGGTGCACTATGTCTACTGTTGCATCATTCAGGTGGGGGCAACTCATGATGGATGCTGCACAGTGGTGGTGGAGGGGAGTCCCCATTACCTGTAAAGCACTTTGAGTGGAGTGTCCAGAAAAAGTGCTATAGAAGTGTAAGTATTCTTATAATTATTAACCGTTCACTTTCTCTGTTCTGCGGGCCTGGTCTGCTCTTTGCACTCCTCTCTCCTCTGTTTCATCATTGGGCATCTTACCTACCAGGCCTTCGACCCCATAAATGTCTTCCGTGTTCCCATGTCTCTCCCCTTCCCCGTTTAAATCTTTCCTGTGTCCTGCATGAATTGACTCCTGTCATCATACCAGGCCGAGTCCAGGCTCCTAGTTCACAGCCTACACGCTGGTCCCTGCTCCTTCAGGAATTCCAGTCTCGGTACAGGCAGTCATGACAAGGTGTCCCCCTCCTTCTCCACTGGCTCCCATGCCCTTCTCCCTCAGCCTTTGCCCTTTTCGCCAGCAGCGCAGTCCCTCCTGCTCACTGTCCCAGATAGCTGCCTACAGAACTGACCTGCAGCCCCTTCTTCAAGAAACACTACCCATTCCCCTTTTGGATTCAGGCTTGGGATTTTGTGATCTATATTGTTGCTTTATGGGGGCTATGCGACACGATGCCGACTCATCCCCATTTGGAAATTACAGTCCAGTATTCCCTTGTCACCCTCGCTTCAAATAATATTCTTCAGAACGCGTTGTTCCAAACTCTCCATTCTCACTCACTGACTTGGAAATACTTAGTCATCCCACAAAGGCTTCTTTGTAGACCTTTGATGTCCCCTTCTTGGTTCAATCTACTGTTTCCTTGTTTGTGTTCTGTCTTAAACTTTTGCAAGCAGCTTTGGAGGATCCACTCATAGGCTGGGGGTCCTGACAGTCTTGCTCTGAAAGATAGACTGTCATTGTCTCAGGCAGGCGGGTTAAGTTAATAAAGCTAATTAAACTCATGCCTCCACCCGGTCTTTATTAGTTTTTGACTGAAATAAACTATGGTATTTGAAAAGTATTTCAAAACACCGTTTATCGTATGCAATAGTTTGCAGTTTGTATATGCAAGAAGCAATTCTTAATAGAACAGTATTGTTTTTAACTGAACACTGGTAGATTAATACGTTTACTTGGCGTTAGCTATAAGAAGTTGAAAATAAGCCTGCAATTAATTTCTTATTGTTGATTGGGCTGGTTCTTTGGCACTTGTCTAAGTGACCGTATTGAAAAATGTCTATGCATTGAAGTTCTAAAATAAACATACATGTGGGCGGCATGGTTGGGCACTGGTTTACACTGCTGAAATGTGTGTGCTCCCCCCGTGTTCACGTGGGTTTCCTCCGGGTCCTCTGGTTTCCTTTCACAGTCCAAAGACATGCTGGTACGCTAATTGGCTTCTGGGAAAATTGGCCCTGGCGTGAGTGTGTGTGTGTGACCTGTGATGGACTGGCGCCCGTCCTGTCCGGGGTGTATCCTGCCCTGCACCAATTGCTTGCTGGGAGAGACCCTGGCTCTTCTGCAGCCCTGAATTGGATGAAGCGGTTAGAAAATGGATGAATGGATGTATTCTTGCAGATGAGTTAAGGAAACAGTCTTTAATTGTATACAGACCATTTGTGAAACTTGTGGAAGCAGCCATGGTTTGGAGTCTGCACAACAAAATCTGAGAGTGAACTGGTATTGGAACACACGGATTAGCGTACATTAAAGCATACATAAAATATTAATTTGAAAAATAAACAATTTTAAAATATCTTGAACATTATACAAATTATAATCTATGTCCAGCGAATCCAATATATCCAGAAGTAGTTCAAGTAGGTCCCTGCGTCAGCATGCGTAGGCTGAAAAGAGAAGAAAAGAAACACAATGATTTGGTTGTGGAGCCTTCTTTGCATGTAATAATAATAATGAAAACACAATAATTGCTTCTTATATATTTGACACCCAAAGAAGGCTCCACAACAGAATCATTGTGTTTCTTTTCTTCACTTTTCAGCATGGAATAAAACTTTACTTGTTTCAATATGTGGTATACAGTATAAATATGACAGTTATATAAGACCTTAAACTGGACTGAAAACCAAAAAAGCAGCCAACTTTCAAGACTTTAACTGGTGTTTGTTTTCCTCATTCTTCCTGTTTTCAATGAGACTTTGTTTTCTCAGATTTTAATTAATAATAATTCCTTACATTTATATAGCGCTTTTCTGAACACTCCACTCAAAACCTCCGTGAATTGGCCCCCCTACAAACAGCACAAATGATGAAACCCACCTCAATCGTTAGTGCCACGTTTGTGCCGTTGAAAGTAGCGTTTGTGCTGCTTTCGTTTCCGAGATACAGCGCCTTGTCATGACATCACTCAGCCCCCGTACAAGGTGTTTTATTTTGGAAACGAAAGAAGCCCAAACACTACTTTCAACGGTACAAACTGGCACAAATGTAGCACTACTGAATGAGGTGGGATTCATCGTTTGTGCTGTTTGTAGGGGTGCAAGCTTCATGGAGTGAAGGTAATGGGGACTCCCCACCACCACCAATGTGCAGCATCCACCTGGATGATGTGACGGCACCCATAGTGCGCCAGAACGCTCAGCACACACCAGCTATCAGTGGGGAGGATAACAGAGTGATGAAGCCAATTCATAGATGGGGATTATTAGGAGGCCATGATTGGTAAAGGCCAATGGGAAATTAAAACTCTTCCTCTTTAAAGAAACGCCCTGGAATTTTTAATGACCACAGAGGGTCAGGACCTTTGTTTTACTTCATATCCGAAGGACAATGCCTTTTTAAAGTATAGTGTCCTCGTCACTATACTGGGTCATTAGGACCCACACAGACCACAGGGTGGACGCCCCCTGCTGGCCCCACTAACACCTCTTCCAGCAGTGATATTAGTTTCTCCTCCAGCTACTGACCAGACTCACACCTGCTGAGAGCTTCAGTGGGTTGTCAGTTGTGAGATGCAGGATGATATGGCTGCTGGCATTATTTGGCTCTCTGTACCATAGAAATATCACCCTCAACTTTGAAGGTATTTGAATAAACCTTTTCTGATGTTCTCCATGAATAACGAAGCAAGAGACATTGAAATGAAAGACCTTGTATGCACAGCACTCATTGCCATGATCTGGTGAATGTTTGCAAAAGACGTTGTGGAGCACAGATGACTAACAACTCAGATTAATATCATAATTCAGATTTAAATATTGTTAATAATAACACAAGATTATTAATGTCAATTGCATAATTTATCTTGTAGATGCTAAATACAAAACAAAACAAATCAGATTTTTTGTTTCTGTTTAAGCAATGACAGAAAAAAAGAAAATAAAATGTACACCAAAGGGTTAAGTATGAAATCCTGGTAAACTTCTTGGTTAATATCGTAATGCCTCAGAGTAGATATTAACAGTACTGTGGAAATAAGGAATAAATAAATCGGGCTTTTAATAGTAAAGAAGACATTAAATAAAGAATTTTATATCTGAATAATAAAGCTATTAAATCTTGAATTGAATTGAAGCACATTTGGGAAGGGTTTGAAGATGCAACTGGTGATAATCACATTGCTTTTAAGTTACTGGTGATCGTACAATACCGATAACATACTAGAAATCTTTCTGTAGTCACAGTTATTGCTGAAGTACAAACGACAGGGCTTGTCTCCCTGAAAATATCAGGAAAATGTGAATTCACTCTGACGGACAATTTCAAAGCCTTCTCTTGTTAAGGACTGAAACTTTTCGGGTGCGAGTGTTAAATGTCATAAAAGGCTTCAGTTTTGGTACAGCCAAAGAAAATTTAAAAACGTATGATGTATGTTGGGTTTTTTTTTATCTTATTGCTTAAAAATATTTACAAAGGGATGTTGTGGTTGCGCATCTTCTAGTAGGCTTGTTTTTCTCATATTGGCGGCTATCCAAGTAATTAAAATGCAGTGGGTCTAGCTTAGAAGTGACTGACTTCCCATTTCCCTTTTTTCCGCCAGCCTTTTCAAATAAGTGCAGCTCAGACAAACCTTGTATTTTCCGACACTTCAAAAGATCCCCAACAAGTACGGTATTGCGGCCTGTTCCCATGCGGCTCACTGGTGAGAATCCCTCATCACCACCGTGCGTTCAAATGCCAAAAATGTGAAATGCAATCCACTCGCTGGACTACGGAGCAGTTATTTTAAAACTTCATGCCCAGTCTCTTCGAAACGAACATGGGAAGAAGGAATAACTCTCGTGGAAGAGGAAGCGGGACAATAAACTAATGCTTTTTTTCATGGTGCTTCCCTTTAACCTAAACTAAAGGAACCATAATGACTAAATCTAACAGTGCTTTCCTGTGAAGATAACCGTGTTCTTTATTTTTTGATCGCTATTTTGTTGTTGCTGCTGCTGCTGCTGCCCGCGTCGTCCTCGATGTCTCTGCCGGTAGTTCTCCCGGGATCTTGTTGCCCCGTTGCGGGGGTATCGTTGGCTTCCCAGCTGGCAGACCCATCCTTTAGGACTCGTCACCGCTGCATTTCTGGGGTGTCTCGTATGCCGGGATCTCAGTCCCGACTGCTCCCCGCTCTCCTCCCCGGCAGACCTCTGCTGTCTCTCGGCTTGCTGCAGCTGGTTCTCGGCTGCTCTATGGTGGCGCTGTCATTCGGGGCTCTGTCTCTCAGCAGTTCGCCTCCTATCAGGAATTCATGTCCGTTTTGGGCTGGGTCTTCGGTGAGTACGATTAAAGAGAAACAGAAATAGTTTTTTCCCCTTTTCCGTTCCTCTATTTTAATTAGATTGATCTGCTGAGTTAATTCGGAAGGTTGGTGCTGCGTATTTCTGACAATAGGGCACCTTTGGCAATGCGCGGAGAATACAATGTATTTTTTAGTATTCCTCGGGACCCTGGTAGACTTGTATAACCTTAATCCAAAAACAGGTAGCTTGTACGGGCAGTGCTGCCCTGAAAATGTTTTACTGTTTCGGGTTAATCCGAACTGAAGACATCAACAGGTAGATCTGATTTGGACAGGGCCTAACGTGGCAGAACTGAAGGGGGAAAGATACTGGAAATAACTGACCGCGAGTAAATTAATTTCATGAGTACACAACTTGTCTTGTTTGTGTTTTTGTATTACACAAGGTAATTTTTACATATTTATCAAATAGCAATATCATAGTGTTAATAAGTCTAATTTCGTGATACGCACAATGCAAATATGCATGCATATTTAGTTTAACCTTACTTTAACATTATTGTTTTAACACTTATGCAAAATTATAAAGTTAAATATTTTGTTGATTATCTGTTTACAAACCCTCATTCTAAAAATCTCAAGACCAGGGTGTCATAAAACAGCATTTGTGTTTCTTTCACTCGTGAGTAAAATCAGGCTTAATAACAATGCTATAGAATTTGTTTTTCCACAGAGAATTTTACCCTGCCTTTTCAGGTTTGTACATCATCTTACTTTCTAGTAGCGGTGGGTACAATCAAATTTATCATGTCACTTTTATCAACATTTAGCACAAATATCACCTTTAAATATATCACCTTGTGATATATTTGAAGTCTAAAACAACCAGATGAAAACTACCATGAAAAGATTTTTGAAAAGTGTTTTAATTATTTTCTTCTCCCAAACATGGACATACAGGTGATTTATGGTTTATGAATTGCATTTCATTGCAGGAGGTATAAAGGACTTTTCAGATCTTGCACAGTGAATTTGCTTTTGAGTGCCTCATTATTCCCCGGTTTTCGCAAGTAAATTCTCATTTGTTTTTTCGTTTATGGGGGTATGTATTCTTTGTACAGTACATTTAAGTATCCATCAGCTTCTGTCAAGAATCAGGGTGTTCATAGAATGTCATTTACTAAATTGGATGATTGGGTACAGTTTAAACTTATGGGAAAATATTAAGAATGAAGATGAGAGCATGTAAAATCACTATTTAGATTCTCTTCACTGCTTTACGTGCCACACCCTGGAAACGAAATTTTGAAGTGAAGCCTGAAATAACAAATACCCTTAAGTTACTTCCTGTGTATATAGTAATCAAGCACTACGCACTGCTGGAGCCGGGCCTGTTGTTAGCAAAAGCACTGGAGCTCCTGTGTTACTTACGGGGAGAGAGCTGTTGCTGCTAACCTCTGTATCATGACCTGGGCATGCTCAGTAAAGTTCTGGTCAGCAGACTTGTTTGGCCAATCGGTCTGCTCTCTGATGGCTCCTGTTCAGGATTAAAAGTTGCGATCCATGCTTGGTGCAGACAGGAATTATTGTCAGCCACGTTTTGGGCAGAGATTGAGAACACAAAGTGTTGCTGCCTCATTTCAGCTAGCTAACAGTGAAAGTGTCGTAGTCAATGAAGTGGAAGCCCATTTTCTTTTCTGTGTGTCTTTTCCAGCTTGTGTCAAAATAGCTCTCCCTCGTTCTTATTTTGTGCAGTGTGGCAAGAGATATTTAATCTGTTGTCTATAATCAAGATAGTGAAGAGGACCTAGATTCTGTCATAAAGGCGGGCCTGATGTGCTTACTAGCCCTCAAATGTGTACAGGGGCCCGAGATTCACAAGCTGAAGGTCTTCTGGAGCTCACACTGGCCTTGCAAAGGCATCAGAGGAAAGCCTATAAAGAAATTCACCCCCCTTTTATAATTTAAAGGTCATGCTCAGTTTGCTAGCATTTGCGAAATGTCACTGATATGTGGCAGCTGTCCTGAGGTGTTGTGACCCTCCTCTTCCTCCTCCATCCTCCTGACATGGAACAAAGAGTCGGGCCAACCTGTGGAGTGCAGCCTGCAGTGCTGCTGGACTGAGCCCCCTCTTCCACAGTTACAGTTAATCACATTTGCAGTGATTAATGGGCTGACATTCACAATATAGCGGTGATCATGTGGAGGTGCACATGAACGGGCTGAACGTGATCTTCGTTACTTGAGCAGGGCACTGCCTGATTTTTCAGCTGTTTTTCGCGTTAACTAAATTCATGCCTTTTCAAATGGTTATTGATATATATTCTTTATGAGCTCAACAATTGTGTCACTTTTACCTCAATTTGAAATGTCAAATATAGCAGCTAGCATTTTAATGATTTCACATGACATCATCTCAGTATTTCTCATTGGATAACTTTAACCTCAACCTCATATACCCTGGAAATTGTGTACATCCTTGATTAGCTGAAAGGATTATATCTGGAACCATAAAACGCGTGGGAATATCTAACTTAACAATAAATCAATTTTATTGGCCCTTTTTGCACCATAAATAGTAGGTGCTTAAATGAAGGCTGCTTTATCACTTGTATACAGGGGATTGTGAGATAATGAGGAAGAGATGTGTCTTTGCTTGTATTTGTTGTTTGTGACAGTATACTGTAGGTCCATAGTGCTATATGACTAGGAAATCATTACATACAATAATGAAAGCAGTGCTGTTGATATGAGATGCAGTATATATTTTTTATTTACATTGTAGTTTTATTTCAATTGATGATGTCCAGGCAAAGCTTAATGCCAACCATAAAACATCTTACATCCTAGTAAAATATACTTAATGCTATTTAACATAGTTTAAACAATGTTAAAGTTGTAAATAACAGAATATAATTCATTGTTTTGTATATACAGTACAGTACATACTGCATTTATTCTTATGATAACGGCTCATGAAATTGTGGAAAATAATTTAAAATCACATAAGGCTGAGATTTAGTTTTGGTGTTAGTTCATATTTAACCACATCTACTTAACAGCACATGGCTGTGGTCCTGCAGCTATATGTAAACAAATATTTGACCTCACTTTTCGTAATCATTCAGCCTGTGGCTGCTGAATCCTTGTTCACACACAGAGTGCATTTTTCTGGGATTCAAAGTATTTTGTTTCTGAAGCAAATTCCCTGGTCTCCATCACAGACCAGCTTGATGGGATGAAACGTAAATTTGATTAACCAGACAAACTAGATATAACTCATAGACTCTAGATATAGCTCATATGTAACTTTTCTCATGGTCTCATTGACCCTTGTTAGCTGGTGCCAGTTAAGGAATAATGGGTTCAATTAAGTCACTGATAGTCAATCCTGGAGGGCTACTGTGTCTCCTGATTTTCATCGCCCCCCAGACTCTTAATGACTGCATCTGAATCAACCTGTTTGCTTAATTGGTTCTTATTAC
Source organism: Lepisosteus platostomus (assembly GCF_059453375.1). Taxonomy (NCBI): domain Eukaryota; kingdom Metazoa; phylum Chordata; class Actinopteri; order Semionotiformes; family Lepisosteidae; genus Lepisosteus; species Lepisosteus platostomus. The sequence goes on from NC_142614.1 coordinate 59,450,937, forward strand.
TACTGTCCAGGGCTCATTGAAGATTATAAGCTCCTCATTACACCTAGAGTACACTAGTGACCTGCAGTCTCCCAGGGCCAGGAGTGACTGTCACTGAATGAAGTCAGTCTGAGCCTTCCTGGAATACAAACCAGACAACGCCTTGGCTCTACAAGAGCACACACACGTACTGTCTTCTTGTATTTTAACTTTTTCAGCTGTTCAGTTGTGCATTCCATCTGTTTTGTTTTATTCTCTCTTGTTGATGTTTAGTTATTGTCGTGGTAATGCAGCATGCTGGGGGAAAAATAAAGTCAATTTTGAAGAGTAGTGCAAATGGATTGGCTGAAAATGATTTGAGGATGGGATGCTCTTGTTAAGTATTAGAGACAGTGAGTAGGGAACCAAGTGACACTGTTCTGTTACTTTTATTTTGTGAGGGAGTTCAGTTGGGAACAGATTCCCATTCACCTTGATGGTCTGGAGGCCCATGTCTACAACCAGACATTTACAGGAGTCATTTGAGCGAAGTGTCTTGCCCAGGGGGTACAATAACAGCATCCCACCCGGGGGTTTGAACCCAGTCCTTCCGGATATGTCCACACATCTACACCACGCTACTGCTTAAACATATAACAGATACAAAGTCGTTTATTCTGATTGAAATAGAAATGCGAATAGTAGAATGTATTCAAAAGTGTAGAATCACATTCAGTGGATATTATGTCAAAACTGTAGAGTGGACGACGTCCTTTTTATACTGTGTACAAGTATGGTCATCATTATATAAAAGTGGCATTGCTGTTCTGGATTCAGTTCAGAGAAGAGTGATCAGGTACGTTCCTGTTCTGAAATGAGCGTTGTACCCCGGCAGGCTGGCGGAACTGAGTCTTGAACAGAGAAGACTACAAGGGGACCCAAAATAAGTGTTCAAAATGCCCAAAGGCATTGATAAAATGAAACCTTTTGACTTGACAGGATCAGTAGTGCAACACAAATAAGAGGACATGAAGGAAAAAAAGCCATTCGAAACTGAGAACAGTTCTTGCTTGAAGCGTGGCGCAGGCGTCCTGATCACATTACAAGAGCTTTAATCAATTAGCTACTAACAACCGAGTAAGCTTAGTGCTACTGTACTTTTGCGATACGCAAACTAATCGTCTCTCCTTCCCACTTGTGATTACCAAAATGATCTATTTCATACCAGCCTTTTTTATTATTTTCTTTTTGCTTACAGGTCATACTTTCAGGAATAATTGGGTTAACAACATGGAGAAGACCAGTGCTGCTTTTGGTAGGTGACTCTGTCCATGAGTATGTTACTGCCTGTGTGCTTCTGTGATAGGTCTCTGCTGTCATGGCAGCTGCTCTCACAGGATGTCTTTACTGAGGCTTTGTGCTTATCATTCCAGTTGTTTAAATAGATTTTGCATTCAGCTATGTTTTGTAGATACCATCTAAAAATAATTTACTAATATTTTAAAACCCCAGTAAAATCCAGCAATCCTCAAGTCAACATTTTCTCCTCTCTTACCCTTTTAAATTGTAACTGTAATTAAAATTAATGTGAATAATGAATTCTGTAACAATTGCGAAAGGGAACATGTACAAAATGAGTAATTTAACATTACTGATAAGAGTCATGAGGATCTTTTTTTGTCATTGATGGTATATATCTCTCTGCATTTGATTTCTTTATAATCAAAACGACCATAAAAGCATGCAGCTTGTTTTCACTTAACTGTCCTGTTGTACCCCTAACCCTAATTCTGGCTGTAGCAAGAACATGATTTGTGCATACAAATCATTCCTTGTTCCTTTGTTAGTATGAGTTATTAACTCAGCTCCTCATTGGGCTTTCCTATTGACATTCTCCCTCATCTGTATTAATTAACTGTTATCACTGACAGTTGTAGTAGAAGAGTGATTTTACAGAGTGCTTTCAATTGCAGTATTATAGTTGTGCCAAACTACTTTGTTTTTCATAAAGTTAAACATTTTTCACATTTTAACTGTCCAAAAAAATAGATAACAGGCCAGTTCAACCTTACCCTTGTTGAAGAGATACTGTCTTTTACATGAAAGATTCGTGGAAGACATTTTTTGGAACCAGGGTACCTACAGTAGCAATCCTCCAGTTGTGTCCATGCTTGTGTTGCAGCTCTGAGTAGACATTTTAAGTCAAAAGCTTACAGTTACACAGCATTTCAGAGCTACATACATTAAGCATTTTAAATCTATATCCGGTCTAACCTAATGGAAGAAAGGGGCTTTGAGTGTGTATGTAGCAATTCAAATGGTGCTTAAAATGTTTTTTTTTAAACTTTTTCTAGAAGTATTCCAACTTAATGATAAATGAAGAAGCAAATAAAAAATATCTTATAAACTTGAATGCAAGGCTATACAGCATGGTCACATTATAATATATATATATAGAATATATTGTTCTATAATTTATAGTACATGTAATGAAGGCTTGTGTTATAATAACTTTACTCTGAAAAGTGAAGTGTCTTTTCCACTTACGCTATGAAATATTCCATACCTCCAGTCAGCGCATCCAAGAGACAACAGGCTTCTTGGCAGAAGCTTGAGTCCCTTAATATGAACATTGCTGAATGGCTCCTTCTTGTGCTTTATGGAGCAGAAACACCCTGTAACCTCTTCTGGTCTTTTATGTGTTTCTCGGTGTTAGCCAGTCTGTTTCATAGCCTTTATCCGTTGCTACAAACTGTTAACCTGACATATTGCTTTGAGGCTTTCTTACTTTTTTGCTTGATTTAAACTTGTTGTTATGACAGGCGTTGAGTCTTCTTTTTGTAAAATTTGCCTGCTGCTCTTTCCTCTTACTTCCAGATTAATTGTATTCAACTGGATACTGCTGTCAGTTTTTTTAAATTTAGTTATTTTTTTATCAAACAACTGTGACCGCATAGTGGCCTCTTTCAAAAAGAAACTTGTTTGTGAACCCTATTGCAAAAAAAAAAGTGATTTTCAAATGAAATTTGAAGTGGAATGCAAACAATCCGTAAGGACAGAGTGTCCTGCCGTTTCTTTGTGAGGCTTTAATGCCAAATAAACTCTTTCTCACAAAAAGTTTCACTTAGGAGTTAAAGTAGCCCTGCCGAGATGATCTTTAAGAATAAGAATTTCTTGGTCAGACTTAAGTATCCGATTCAAAAGCGGAAAGAGATCAGTTAGAATTATCCCACTGCTGGTGCACTGTCTAGCTCACATGACTAATAGTGGCTGTAAACACAGAGTAGGGACAGGCCTACTTGTGTTGTGATTAGAAGGGTTAGACTGTATGTGACAAGCCTCTCCTTTTAGACTTCCTCTGAAGTGGATACATCAGCCATGAATTTCATTTCATTGGTTAGTACAGAGCGTCTTACCAACTGAGGTGTCTGGTTACAGAAATTCAGGAAGTTAAACTGACAGCAACCCTCTGGCAGCATTTCCAAATGGAATCAGTGACCTTTGGATTTGTCTATAGTAGTCTTGCTATTAGAGTTTTAACAATACCAGTGCACAGTATGGCCAGTAGAGATCATTTGGTCATTGTATACCTTTACTAAATTGACTGACTAATGCTGTTAATGGAAATTAATTAGCCTCCATTAAGCACCATTCATTTGCATTTATTGCCTTTGGGATTAAAGTTTTGTTAATTCATTTCCTTGGTTTGGTCCTTGTCTAATACATCCACAAGCTGCTGTATGTACTGCATAGGTGGTGTTTCAGGTAGCACTTAAATAACCTCAGCACAGTGGTGTGCATGCTAGTGGGAGTCACATGGAAGCAGAAAATGTATGTCGTATGTCCTCAACAAAGATCTAAAAATGGTGAACAACAATAAAAAGGACAATTTACAAAAACATTTTAACAACTGGATTACATCTATATTTCCTTTATATAAGTACTGTAAAACTGTTAATACAGAAATTTCCAAGCTGTGTATAAAGATCACTCTTATTCCACTAAAGTTGGGACTTTCTTAAAAAAAGCTCAATCATCTTTCACATGCAATAAATAAAAAAAATGCAGATGCTGTGATGAGCATATTCAAAACTACAGAATCATGGCAAAGTTTACACTGATTGGTGGAGTAGCTGTATAATAACTACACAGGAAGAGGTGGTGATTGCTGGAGTATATAGTAACAGCATAGGAGCAGGCACTGATTGGTGGAGTGTATAGTAACTACACAGGAAGAGGTGCTGATTGGTGGAGTGTATAGTAACAGCATAGGAGCAGGCACTGACTGGTGGAGTGTATAGTAACTACACAGGAAGAGGTGCTGACTGGTGGAGTGTATAGTAACAGCATAGGAGCAGGCACTGATTGGTGGAGTGTATAGTAACTGGTACTGATTGGTGGAGACAACAATACAGAACAATTAACTTAGTCACATGACTGACGCTTGGGACAAAATTAGGATACAGATAGCTACGTGATATCTAGTTTCTAGGAAATACAGTGTATCATGTTGACATTGGAGATTCTTATGATGACTGTTTTCGTAGCACAGAGCAGGAACCAAATAACCGCAAAAGACGTGAGTGCATTTAGGAAATTACTGAATTAATCCATCTTCAATATCAGAGATTCATGCCTTTATTTGAAACTTCAGGAATGTTTATCAGTTTCTTCACCCAAGTACCTCAATTATGTAGAAAATGTCTCCTAACATTCCTAGATAAGGCTATTTTATCAAATGCAAATTATTGAAGTTTGAACTCTTTCAAAGTCACTTAGGTCACCACTTTCAACTATGCTAGCTATAATTATAAGCAACCTGGCTGTCCAGCATTTTTATACAAGACTCTAATCATGCTGTGATGTTGTGTAATTGGCATATCAGTACTTGGTGCCCCTCACTTACCCTGATGTTTCCTTTTTTTGCCCAATACTTGTAGGATAATACGCAAGAGATTGTTTATGTAAACGGTTTCCCTTGACTTGAACTGCTCCACTAAAGCTTAATGTTTTCCCAGGCTTACTAGATTACTTCTGGAAGGAGCAACTATCACATTCTTATGTGAGTCATGAATCTTCCATATGAAGACGGGGAGATTCAGGAGTTTTAATACTGTATATGCCCATAAATATTAATATTGTGTTCTCCGAACATCAGTTTTTTTTCATTGGTCGAGGCTTTTGGGTCATAAACAAATCTGTACGAATAACTAATGTGCTTTTATTGACACATCATGAGCTCATCAAGTGGCACAGTGCCCTTAGGAGAAGGTATTTGTAATGACTTGCTTCATAATGTGAGACGCATGGTCCAGTTTCTTTCTGGAGTATTGCCACCGTTTGATGATACTGAAGCACTGCGGCCCAGTGTGCTGCCCATTTCCAGCTGCCATGTCTGTCTCTGTATTGCAGGTGAACCTCTTTGTGCTGCTGTCTGTGGTCTGCGTCCTGCTCAACTTGGCCGGCTTTGTTCTGTGCTGTCAAGGAGCCCAGCTCGTCTCCAGCATGTCCAGCTGCCAGCTGGTAAGTATGGGTCCCAGTTCATGCATCTCTGAGTGCCTGTCTTTGATTATGTGCCCTCTATAAGCAAAAAAATAAAAAAAACAATAAGCTACAGATACACTTTGGAAGCAAAGGTTTAGTGAGGTGTTTTATTTTGTAACGCCTTGACCTGAAATACCAAGAAAAATGCTAAAATAAGGGTATTATTATTAGAATACCATCATTTTTCAAAGATAAAAGTCTCAATTAGTCATTTTGCATAGGTCACAAAAACCCTTTCACGTTGGATCTGGAAATCCTTTTAAGGAGCGACGCTACCTGTGACTGTTCCTGGACATGCTGAGTGGTATGCAGAAATGTATTCATCTTGTTTACCCAAGACTAGAAGAACCGTGTTCAGCGGATTGATAAAATATAAATGGGGCCTCCAGCATGCCTGGTCTCCCTGGAAGAATAAATGTGCATCTGTGTAGCGTCACACTCTATTTATGGCAAGGGCAGGAAACCAGACACCCTGCAGAGCAGGAAGACAAGCCTCTGGACAGGAGCTCAGAGCAGCCTGCCTCTCAGTACTGAGGCCGAGATCCCCCTTCAGCGCTTCAAGCTGCTCTCTCATCACTTGACGTAGTGTTTCCACACTGGTGGTTATCGTAAAACAGTGGCTAAGCTCGGCACGTTGGCACAGTAGTTGGCGTTAGCTGTGTTGGGGGCCGAGGTTCAATTCTAGATGTGGGGGGCTGTCTGCGTGGAGTGTGTGTGTTCTCCCCATGTTCGTGTGGGTTTCCTCCAGGTGCTCCAGTTTTCTCCCGCAGTCCAAAGACATACTGGCAGGCTAATTGGGTTCTAGGAAATCTGGCCTTAGTGTGAGTGTGTGTGTTGTTGTGTCTCTGTGTGCCCTGTGATGGACTGGCGTCTTGCCTTGTGCCTGTTTCTTGCCCAGAACGGCTCTGGCTCCCCTGCAGTTAGATAATGGGACGGATGGATGGTAGCATCCCTACCAGGGAATATATCAATATGCTCAGCAAGCCTTTTAGACCTCCCCCCTTCTTACTGTTTGAGCAGAAAATAATGTTGTGTTGACCAAAAGCTTTTCAAAGAGCACTTTAAGACTTTTGTTTTATTGAGCATGACAACATGAGTCCAGATACAAAGCCTACGACTTGGAATCCAAATCCGAAGGGTCTTAGCCTTTGAAGTTGGATTCCAAGATATTTGAATTCATAAATCCTGCCCCAGTTGGAGTTAGAATAATAACAGGATGAATGAAAGATTTGCCACATGTTTTGTGTCATTCTTGAACAGAACGACAGCAGAGAATTATGATGGTGATGGTTGTTTTGTATTTTGAAAATCATTTACGGTGCAGACTCAGCACAGCTGTCGCTGGGGAATAAGGCCAGAGACTTGCATTATAGTGAGGAATTGGCACGCCTGACAGCTGGCTGACAGCTCTGCCCCACAATCCATTCACTGTCCAGGGATATAAAATTTTACCTGTTATAGAACATCTTTTACCTGTTTTAGAGGTAGTAACAGTAGTACTCCGATTCCTTTTTCAGTATCTTTGAAAATCTCTTTACTTCTGATGGATATTTGTTTGTGGGGAACTTGAAAATAAACTTAAAATACACAGGATCCGGTGACATTATTAGAGCACATCAGCAAACATCACACTAAAGACATTTCTCACAAGTTTCACTTGTTAGTTTAAATTTTCTTTCAGGATCAGAGTCCTTTCCATAGTCAAGAAAATATACTGAGCATCCAAACATATGACCCCATTTATAATTTTAGAAAAACAAAAACATTTGGATTTTGGATGTAGATTAAATGTTTTTGGTGGCATTTTGATTAATTGGTTGTTCATGATTGGCCATGATGCACCCTAATAACATTAACTGATTCATAACCACTGAAGCATCTCATTAGTGAGGATCTTGATGATAATAATAATTCCTTACATTTATATAGCGCTTTTCTGGACACTCCACTCAAAGCGCTTTACAGGTAACGGGGACTCCCCTCCACCACCACCAATGTGCAGCATCCACCTGGTTGATGTGACGCCAGCCATAGTGCGCCAGAACGCTCATCACACATCAGCTATTAGTGGGGAGGAGAACAGAGTGATGATGCCAAACCATAGATGTGGATTATTAGGAGGCCATGATTGGTAAGAGCCAATGAGAAATTTGGCCAGGGTGCCGGGGTAACACCCCTACTCTTTTTGAGAAATGTCCTGGGATTTTTAATGACCACATAGAGTTAGAACCCCAGTTTTACGTCTCATCCAAAGGACACCGCCTTTTTACAGTATAATGTCCCCATCACTATACTGAGGCATTAGGACCCACAAAGACCACAGGGTGAGCGCCCCTGCTGGCCCCACTAACACCTCTTCCAGCAGCAACCTAAGCTTTTCCCAGGAGGTCTCCCATCCAGGTACTGACCGGGCTCACACCTGCTGAGCTTCAGTGGGTTGCCAGTTGTGAATTGCTGGGTGATAGGCCCACGGATGATCAAGTAATTTAACCTGGTGAAAGTCAAGTCTGGTAAAAATCAAGAATGATGATGTGGAACTTATGGTGGAAACAACACTTCTGTGCCATTTGTACATGGTGCAGTGGTGCCAGGTTGTCTGTAGTGCATGCCACCCTGACAGGCCTCTGTGAGTGTGATACAGATGTGCAGAGCAGTACACCAACTGTTGTGCTGTTGTGTGCAACAGACAGATTGATGGGGCAATCGAAGTGTGATTGTCTGGTTTCGGCCATTTCACTTGATGGCAGCGTGGCGCTGCTTTGATCGTGTCCTGGTACCTCACTTGCTGCCCTTTCTGTAGGCCCGGTGTGATGACATTCCAGGAGGGCAGCGCACTCATTTCTCATTTATATGGTTTGTTCAAAGTTACTAAGTTTATAAAACTGTAAGATTTTTCATAATGTGTGGACATATGTTATGGATACCATAACCAGCATGGATACCAGAAACATCCATGAAATTAACCATGATTGAAGGCACTGGAACCTAACAGAACCTTATTCAGATGGAGTGTTCAGGCGTACCTTAGGAAATGTGGAAAGTTATTTATAAACTGCAGATTCCTGAAGGTTCTCTCTTTAGGCTTACTGAGACATTGCAAATGTAATAGCAATACAGACAGAGAAGAAAAGGTGATTGGGAGATCCATTTGCATGTCCAACTTCCTTCAGATTATTTGCTAGGAAGGTCCAATGTTTCTATAACACGCTTCAGAGTGATTGTTTCACTTTTTGCGAATTCTTTGTTGGAATCCAAGCAATGAAGTTTATATAGCATACTTGGAGTGGGCTGATTTACATGTTCTTGTAAGGAGTGTGAAACACAGCTGGCTTCCTCTGGTGTCCACTCTTATCACAGACGTGAGTTGGGAAGTCTTGCCTGGAGTCTGATGAAGTGATTTGTCTGTTCCTGCTCAGAGTGAAGTGGGGGATGTGTGTCAGTGCTGTGCAGACACTCAGAGTGCCAAGTGTCCAGAAGAGAAGCTCTTAAAGCTGTACCCTGGGAATTCCTGCAGTACCATGCGCATGCTGTTGAAGGTATGAGCAAAAGAGCAAAATTGAGTCAAATGCCTTTACTTAAATGTTGCTTTTTCTTTATTGTTGTTATAAAATTTGTGTGAAAGGATCATTATTTGGCCCATCGTTTTTTCTGTACATACATATACCAGAGTACGTAGTCTGATGGTACTTTTTAAGTCTGCTGTATAAGGATGTACGTAGTACTGTTTAAAATGAGTATGAATCTGAATAGAATAATTGAATTCTTTTAAACCGATACCACTGTGAATTGTAACTATATAAAATGAAATGCAATAATACAACACATGTTTTTATTAATTTTACTTTCAAGAACTATGTTCTGTATTAGGGGTACTTTAAATCTGAAATTAAGTTTATTTTTTTCCTTTGGCTTTTTCTAGAAAGTTCTGTTTGCCCTCTGTGCTCTGAATGCACTGACAACAGCTGTGTGCTTAGTGGCCGCAGCCTTAAGATACCTCCAGATATTTGCAGCACGAAGACCCTGCATAGTAAGTGAGTGATAGCTGTACCTTACAGCAACAATCACGCACGTTGGGTTTATTTTGGTCCATTATTGAAATAATTTTGCAATTAATTAATTGCCATGTCAGAACTTTATTTAAGGGAAAAGGTTTAGTATATTTATTTTGATGCTGACCAGGAATTACAATGTAGAAAAAGAAACAATAGTGAGAACACGTGGTTCTTTTCAAACTTTGCAAACTGACATTGCCCATTTAAAAAAAATGTAATACCTAGTTCTTTAGTCATTTAAATAAAAGTCATCATACTCGGGCAAACACTCTGAATGTGTCTATCTCATCCCCTCCATTGTGAATTTGTACTACTTCTGTCTGGGATGTCAGAGATGCCTCTGTGTCCCCAGGTGTAAAAGTAACAGACTTAGAAATCTTTCATCTCTGCTGCAATATCGCTCTTAAACAATGTAAAGTAACTCTTATCTCCTGTAACACTATTGCCCCACCCTCTCTGTTGGTAATGTTTGTCTATCCTTGTTGTTTTGTTATATTGGACTGTGTTGTAAAACCAATGACCCCCCAGGTGATAATAAAGCTTGACTTGAATAGGATTTGCACTGATAAACAAGCTTAAAATATGTTCCGGGTCACCAAAAGAGAGTTATTTTCTTATATGATTGGGGTTAAACTAGTCTCTTAATCGGATGCAGGAAAGTGAAAGTTCTAACCCACAAAATGACAAGGAATAAATAAAATCTCCCACTGACATTACAATACGATGTTTGAACGTGTGTGTTATTCTGACTCGTGAGGGCCTTGTCCTCGTGGCTCGGGCCCCTCCTGAGAAATCGCTTGTTCTTCTTGGCAGGATGAGCCCCGTCCCACTGTGGAGGAAGGAGAAGAGCCAGCCCGTGTCCCAGACCCCGATGAGTTCGTTCCTCCAGTTCCTCCCCCTTCCTACTTCTCCACCTTTTACTCCTACACCCCTCGGCTGGCCCGCAGGTGTGTGCTCTGTGCCCTGGCTGCCCTGAGCTCCCGGCTCTCCTTGCTCGTGCCTCCGGGGCCATCGTTCGCCTGGTGATTTCCTGGGAAGTGTGACACGTGACGCGTGACACGTGACGTGTGAAGTACAGAGCAGTAAGGATCTGTAAGAAATAAATGAGTAAGTTGAGGTGTGGTGGTAGCCTACAGGCTGTGTCACCATTTATCTGTAGGTCGTTAGGTCCATCACTGCTCGTTACATCGGCCGCTTTCGTGGACCACAGTTTCGGTTGCATCAGGCCGCACTTGAAAACTAAGCAGAAAGTCACTGCTTTGAAATCGGGTAAGTTAGGATTTGAAAACAGCTATTCAACTCACACATGGGCAACCGATTTCTAGAGCTGATGGAACCAAGGAATTCTTTCAGCCGTTTCTTGATGGTGAGTAATAACTGCACCTGCACTGTAAAGTGGCCACTTTAATGATGCTGACAGTTCCTTGTTTAAAGTAGGTCCTCTTATTTTCTTTTGATTACTAGCAGAGACGTTATACATAATCATACGGCAACTGAGAATGAATTTCAGTTCTTCTGAGTGTTTTGGTCATTCCTGGCCAAATATCTAGCTGTGCTTTGGCATCTCTCTGCAAGGTTTGCCCTTTATTCTTTTGATGATTGTAATTTTAAATGAACTTTAATGTCATGTCAAATGAAATCCGTCAATCTCTTTCAAACAGAATGTTTGGCAACAGCGTGATTCCTCTGCCTCATATCTACGGAGCCAGAATAAAAGGGGTTGAAGTATTTTGTCCTCTGGATCCTCCACCCCCCTATGAAACTGTGGCAAACCAATCCGATAACACAGAGCAGGTATTTCAGCCACTCTGCATAAATTCTTACATGCAGGTGAACTAACAAAATTATTACACCAAATCAAAATCATATTTGCAGAATTCTGTCAATTTCCTGCTTTTTTTGTGAGGAAAACGGTACGGTGATATTCCTTATTTTGTTCTGCAGTTTTAAAGATGTTAAGGGCGATGTGTAAACATTTCTCTTTGAGAGCTAACATACAAAATCCGTCTGCTTATTAAAACAATACTCCTATGTGTTTTTTTCCATGCCTGGAAATATCCATGCCTTTTTTGTTTCACTCCATGCCACTTTTCAGATATACTGTTTGAAGGACCCACAGATGAACATGCTTCAGTACTGTTTGCGTTGTAAGAGACGGGAAAGTTTAGCAGTACAGTACATCTGGTCTTTGTTACCTTCTCCCTGTAAGTCTTCTGTCATTTCTGAGGATTAGGCTTCAGTTTCTAATTGAAACAGGCACCAAATTGTTACAACATGTGACTAAGTGATTACATATTCTATTTTAAAATGAATTTAGAATATGCAAATGACCTTCATTACATGAACTTCAAGCAGCTTCATTACATTTTCCTAGTTTAAACCCAAGACCTACAAGGACAAAGTCTAATTAACTGTTAAAGAGTGTGAAAAGCTCTATTTTACTTACACACATAACACACTGACTGAACTTATTGGGATGCGTGTTCTGTCCAAAGCCAATCATTTTCTTTTATTTCTCAGGGTGCTGCAGCTGAAGTCGCAGAACTGACAGGGGGTTTAATCGAAACATCAGACACAGGTTCGTCTCATGGATATGAATTAAATTTCTGTCTTCATTGCTGACAATCCAAAGTGTGGGCAGAATTAAATACACTCACTCGCCAATTTACTTAAGTGTTGGTTTCTGCGAATCTTTATACACCCCAAATTTTACAGAAGTTGGAATCAACCCTTTTTTAGCCATCGTGTGCATACAGTTTTAATATATATAGTATGAAAAATTACCATTCACATTTCTAAATATATATATTGTGTAATAAAAATATAATAATATATTTTATAATTACAATAATTAAACACTAATCATAGCAAACCCTTATAAAATATACAGTACAGTAAAAAATTAAACATTGAAGAGAGAATTACCTTGGATGAAATTATAAATACTGTGCTGTACAGTACATATCATTCACCTATTACTGCCAGGTGCAGTAATTAAACAAAATAAAACACGCATAAAAATAAAATTGCTTTGGGTGCTTCCCTGTCATGACTGCAACATGGGTTACTCACCGTTTTCAGTGAAAAAGCGTGATGATGCTTACAGTAAAGGTTACGCGACATGTGGGAAAGCAGGGCGAGACTGCGGTGTACAACAGAGCCCAGGAGGATGCTGGTAGAAACGTCATAACACTTACCGCACTACTTACTCTTTACATACTGTATCAGACAGGAACTTTCCTGAGCTGGACAATTGTATGACGAGATGCAGTAGAGTCTTTCACGTAAATTCGAATTCACGCGAGTCGAGACTTGTGTGCCCAGGGCAGAGAGTGTAGGGGGAAGGACACGAGACGAGCACCACAGTATTACTGACCACAAAAACATCTGCTTTTTTTTTAACAATCTCATTGCATGGAAGTTATAGGAAATTGAAAGCTGTTTTTGAATGCTCATTCATAACTTCTTATTTTTATGTTATCAGGAATAAAAACAACTTTCAGGGAATATTTGTATTCCACTGAAGGAAATCCACCATTTACACATCAGCTCTTGCATATCAAACATTTGTTCGGAATGAGCAGAGGTCATTTCTACAGAAGGACTATACTAGCACTGCTGGATATATGTCATCAGAGTTAGTAATTACTGTTTTCTGTATGCTGAGCATGGTCATCTGTACTTTAACCATTACCAGGAAACAGAAGGTATTGAACTAAACAGAACAAATCTGGATAATTTGGCTACTGATCAGCTGTTAAAGTTTTAGAGTGTGTATGCTTTACTGATGAATGGAAAGGAGAATTTCTTTTTTGAATCTAGTAGTTTTTAGTCTTGGTGCATGGGGCTGTAATTTATGTTCTGGTGTCTATAGATGGTTGTTGCCAGGCCTCGAATACTCTCCTATCACAGCCTAAACCTGGACAGGTCTCAGGAGTGGCATGTAGAAGATCTTGCAGACAACTCTTAAGAAGATCAAATAGTGACCCAGTGCTGTTGGATGTGGCCACTAAAGGTATGAATATGGACATTTGTGCTCTGTTCTTTCTTAGAAGGCGAAGGCCTGGTTATGAACCGTTTACTATTGATTGTCGCTATAGAAGGCGAACAGTTTTCTGAACTTTGTCTAGACATTGAAGGGTCTTTTTACTTTTAAAATAAAATAGAAGACGGTGCAAACGTAATTTCTAGAGCAAATATTGGTATATTTCTTAGACGTGTAAAGGGAAAGTCAAAGGAAAATTGTGTTTTTTAATGCACATGGGAACCCACACTGCAAACACACCAGACAGACTTCAAGCTCATTATCCCTTTTCAAACACAGTGCAGGACAGTCTGAACACTAAATGTGTTTAAAGGCTGTAACATGTAAGATGCAACAGGGGTGCAATGTGTTAACACTGCAGTGATTCATACATAACATGATGAATATAAAAACCTTATACAGTACAGCTTTAGCTCATATGTAATAATAATAATAATAATAATAATAATAATAATAAACTTTATTTTATATAGCGCCTTTAAAGGTGGCTTCTCAAAGCGCTTTACAGGATGACAATAACAATAAATAAGAAGACTACAACAATAAATAAGAAGATTTCACAAGATAGGACACAATTATAATTACAACAATACAACAATAACAATAGAGGAGACCGTGGAAGGTGGTATTAAGAAGAGCAGAGGGGTGAAGAATGGAACCAGTTAAGTAAAGGCTTTTCTGAAGAAGAAGGTTTTGAGTCTGGATTTGAAGGAGTTTAGAGAAGGTGACTCTCTGATATCCTTGGGCAAAGAGTTCCAGAGCTTGGGGGCATAACAGGAGAAGGCTCTGTCGCCCATACAATGTAGACGGGCTTGGGGGACAGTAAGGAGGGCAGAATTTGAGGAGCGGAGGTTGCGAGGTGGGGAGTAGGGCAATAAAAGTTCAGACAGGTATTGAGGTGCAAAGCCATGTAAAGCCTTATAGGTGAGCATGAGGATTTTAAAGTCTACGCGGAATTTGACTGGAAGCCAGTGCAAGTCCTCTTTCCAAAGAAACAATGGTGTACCTGCAGATCTGAAGCCTGAAATCCAGCTGTTTGTCACCACTGGGCAGCACAGTGCCAGGATGCATTAATTGGCTGCTCGAATCGACAAGCTGGTGCTACAGATTGCATTAGTCTATAACATGACAGGCAGGCGCTCTTACAGTATGTCTGTCTAGAAATTGCTGTGTGTGTTTGCCCCTTCATTGTGGATCTTGCCCTCTTACAGCCGCTGCCAGAGATGTTAGGTCTTCTTTGAATATAGCTCCTAAAGCCTTCACTAAGGCAGCTGTTTAAAGTACTACGCGCCATTAGGAAATGTTGTGAGGGTCAGTTAGTAATTGTGTTTTCAGATGCAGCAGGACTAGGGACGGCCTCTTTTCTTACACTGCCCAGAACCTCTCCCCCCCTCCTGTCCTCTGTCCTCGGCAGTGCTGAGCTGTGAGGCCGCCACTCAGACCGAAGCACGTCCAGAGCTGGCGACGGTCACCTTGCGCCGCGGCCGGCGGTTCCAGGGGCCGCGGAGGCCCAGGCCGAGCTCCCTGGTCGATTATCAGAGCTACAGGGACACCAAGCAGCTGGTGGCCCAGTTCCTGGAGGACTCGCCCTGCAGCATGACCCCCGAGGTGCAGGAGGTGGTGAACAGCATCAAGACGGTGCTGAGGTCGGACCAGGAGCACATGGAGGAGGCCGTGCTGAGCGCCAGCTTCATTGACCAGGTTAGCCCCTGCGATTCCTCTGACTACTGAACCTTCTGCTCCGTCTGTCACAGTCAAATGTGATATCAGGCAGTTATACAACTGGAGACATGGTCTTCAAAATCGAATGGAAAAAATAAAGGAGGGGATTGTATAGTAGTTGCGGCTGGTGCAATTCAGCTGATTGTGCATCCTGGGTTAGTAGTGGCCTGGCTGCTCAAATGCAGAGTATCATCTACCCATTTTTCTTAATGGACACAGGTTTGTGCAGAATTATAATATATAACAAGAAATGTTTCTTTACAATATTAATATTTTAGGGGGGTATACTGTATTGTAAAAATTGTAGTTCTTCCTCTTTCTGTGGTCAGAAATTTTTTCTGTTGGTGTGTAAAAGCCCTGAACAACAGAAATGTCCTATCAGTGAAGAAAATCCCAGATATGAACCCTGGACTTTTAACTGGTTTAAGGAATCGGAATTCTTGTTAGTCTTAGAAAACATTAACATTTTGTCTCATTGACAACATGACACAAGACCAGAATTCTAGGAAGATACAAGAGACAAGTACAGGAAAAGGGAGATGGTATTTTTTTGATGATTTCTATATTTTTTACAGTACATCTAGTTATAAATGCATTCTGTGGTTCCCAGAGTGAATCACTTATTTGAGAAATTGCCGCCCTTCTACAGAGGACTGTAAAGGGCGTTAAAGGGCCCTGTGATTCTCTTTCAGACTAACTCCGATTCCACAGTCTCACTGTGTCCTTCTCCACTAACTCGTGCCTGTCCTCAGACTTTGCGGGTGTGTCTCTGTGAACCCCCAGGTGATAACCGGCTCCCAGGCGCGTCGGCCGCAGCCCTCTCCTGAGAGGACTGTGCACACGTTGCCCTCGAGGAAGCGCCCGGGGCTGCTCCACCTGCACAGCTGCGGGGACCTCAGCACCTTCACGGCAGCCGAGCCCCAGCCCGCGGAGCGCAGGAGACCCAGGGCCGCGCAGGATCGTCCGCGCAGCCTCATCGGGGTCTTCAGAGAGACGGTGCTTTGAGCCCTCCACAGACATCCAGCGCACAGGAAACCCACCGATGTTGGAACGTCAGATGAAAGCCAGATGAAAAAACACTGGTTTCAGCCCTGCTGGCCTCAGTATAAAGTACAGCAGAGGAGGCCATCAGGGAGTGTGTGCAGTGTCCTGTGAGGATTGGCTTGGGCTTTTATCAGTGGTTTAGTTGTCTCACCTATGTAAACTACTTTTAAAAACAACATGAAAACATGAAAGAAACATGAACGTTTTATTATAAGAAATTGGCAGAATTATGTTATTAAGGATAAGGGTTCATTCATTTTATGAATTTGGAACCTACAATTGTTTGTCCTTTCTGTAAGCTCTCCTATTGGGATTGTCCAATGCCGGGCTCCTGGCTGACCACAACAACCCCTGCAGCAGCATGGGAAAGCCAAGGCAGACCACTGTCTCTCACCGAGCTGCTTGTCACCCACAAGGTCGACGGTGCCTTACAGGAGAGTTAGCACGGATCGCCGGAGCAATGCTCCTCTCTCAGGGCCTGGCTAGTCCCAGTGAACCCTGCTGAGACAAGAATCCACTGTTCCGCTCCCCCCAACCCCTGTGACATCTGGCCAATTACTCACACACAGGTAACGTCTGAACGCCCTGCAAGTGATTGCTGGGTGTGGATACACTGTGCTATCCTCGTCTGTCCAAACGTTTTCGTATCCAGTTACAGACGCTGACTCACCTCTGGATTAGGTACAGATCTTCCGAATCTTATCCGGCTGAGGAACTCGATAAATTAGTGTAAAATTGACATGCCATACACTGAATTAAAAAAAGCAAAGGTTTAAAAAATACTGTGTTTTTCCCCAACAGTATAAGGAAGACGTCTCAGATGCCGTAGCCATTACAGTCAAGCGAGCTGGGCCAAGCTTTGATCTTTTCCTGCCAGTGCCTTTTAAATATTCAAATGTCGATCCGATGTACCTGCATCTCCACACTGTAAATAGCATCAGGGCTCATGTGGTGAGTTTCAGCACTTTTCTTTCAGTAGACTTCTCAAGGGCATGTGAGCTCCAGGGGCAGGAGACATCACACATTTAGTTTCCTGTCCATGCATGTTTAATGCCCCACGAGCAAGCCTGTTTCAATTCTTACATTCACTTCGTTAGCAATTATAAATGTCCTCTTAATGTTGTATTGTGCCAAATCTATATTTAATGACATTAACCAAAACTACAGAAGGGAATTAAGATTTGTATTCTTTTTAAAAAGCAGCTCCCCGTATATTCATATTAATAGTAGTTGCTTGCATTTGTATAGTGCTTCTTCATCCCCAAAGGGTATTCCCAAGCGCTACTGAAACCGGTGCTGTAAAAATATGTACTTCTTGCTCAGTGGAATAGTGTTCTGTATGTGCATCACAGATGAGACTCCCAAGTGTGCGTGTGTAGTTTTATGCAAAGAAAGTTCAACATCTGTGGTACTTTCATTAAAGTGCCTTATAAATCTTGCAACAATTTAAAAAAAAAAGACTGTGCCATTCTTTTGGAATTGGATGAGTATTTGTATATGACAAAATGGCTGGTAAATTTGTCTTGTTTTTCTAAATGAATGCACAGAATCATTGTTTTCCCCAAAATAATTATATGTGGCTTTGTTCTGAAAATAAACACCAAAACTATAAGAGGAAGTGCAGCTCATTGTCTGGATCTGGGCTTTTGCAGGGTTGTGATTTATTTTGTGTAAAGTATTATACATGATAATTTACAAACTCAAGAGAGTTTTATAGTTCTGCCTAGCCTGATTGACATCACATGACTGTGGATCAAAAATGTCTTAGTTCCAGAACTACACTATAGTTTCAATAGTAGAGTAATTAGCAGTGGGATGTTCTGTAACTGGCAACATTAACATTCAGTGCTTGTTCACACAGTAAAGTGCTGTTTTCCTCAGTGAGTCGGTGGACTAACAATTACTGCTGCTTATCTCAAACTCCTGGGCTCTAAGTAGTGGGTGAGTCTTATTACCTGTTAACAAATTATATGTAAGGGATTACTTTTTAATTTGTACTTTAGCTAGTATGTAACCTTTTAAAAGCAACTTCTCATACAAAGAAACTTGTAACTGTATGGATTACGGATTATAATTTTACAACCACACACACAAACACACATGATTTTCGTTATCAAAAAACTGCTGCAAAGCTCCTTAAGAGTAAGCTTAGGCTATGGTAAAATAGTCGGAGGAGACTGTGACTTTCTATCATACACTGGTTGTCTTGTACAGTATATATCTACCTCAGTATTCTGCAAGATATCTGTAATTAAATTTCATTGCTGCATTTCTGCATGAACATGTTGAGTTTCAGTATCATCGCAGAATCGATGTTCAGTGAGTGTCTTGTTTTATAGCAAAGAGAAGCAAAAAGGCAGTCCCATCCTTCTGCGAGTTGTTTATTGTTGTAAATAATGTTACAAACATTCTTGCTCTGGTAAAGGAATGTAGCTCAGTAATTGTAACATCACAGAAAAGCTAGCAAATAAATAAACATTGCTGTTGCTTTACAGAAAGTGTTTTTAGACGTTGACAAAGTTAATTACATTCAGAAGTGCATTATTAACACTAGAGTTGCCAAACTGACAGCCATCACCGTATTTGTTTTACAAGGGACAACTTTGTTACATTACAATACTCTACTTTCCCAAAGCTTTACGGAATTCCCTATTGCACCCCCGTTACTGAACAATGGTATAACTGTATATTCTAGCATTGCGCTAAATATATACATTAATTTCACACAATCGCCTTCTATTATTAAATAAACACAACCCATTTAATCAATGCACATCAGACTTGTTGAGGTCTGTCACTGCCTCTAATGACTGAAAAGCCAGTCTGGACTTTATATGTAACGGAGCCATACAAGTGCATCGGCTAACCAGCACTCTACTCCTGTGCTGGCTTTGGTTCATGTGAAGTGGTCATACTTGCACTTCAGCGAAACTGTTAAGCATGAGAGGTAAGCATGATGAGGAGTTCATATGCCATGCTGAACAAATATAGTTGCCACAATTTTTTTAATTAAAAAAAAAACATAAGGCCGATATGAATCTATATAGTAAAATCAACATAAAAAAACTATCAAGGAATAAAGTACTTCATAAACACTTGGTGCAGCAGAAGAGTTGGAATTGTCCGATTAAAGAGTTTTACGTACACCTCTGCCCACGGTGTCACTCTCGGATATATTCTGAGGTGCAAATGCCACCACTGTAAACATTAATCAGGAGCACTTATTCTTAAATCAGTTTCAGTCTATGCTGATAGCAGGACTGGTACATTAACGTACATACAAAACAAATAAGCACAGAGAGCTGGAAAAAGGTGGGTAGGTCTCATGACCAGCTAATCTAAAGAATGTAAATATTAATCAGCCTTGAATTCTCTGCACAGCCTGTAGTGCCACACATGGACTACTGTGCAGCTTTTTCCTTCTTCTAAGTACCTTATGTTTCTGAGCCAACTGCTGTCTAGTTGAAAAAAGTTCACAAAAGAAGTGTACATTTCCATGTGTAATATGCAAAAAATACTAAGCGCCATTGCATAGTTCTTATCAAGCAGGGGTGTCCAATCTTGGTCCTGGAGTGTCTTTGGATTTTCCGTTCGAATTCAGCTCTTAAAGAGCTAAACCAACTGGTTACTGGCTTAACTAGTGTCATTTACAGTAACTTATTCTCCCAGCTCTTCGGTTGCTGCTGCTGCTGCTTCAAAGAGACCTACAACACAGTCACACTGGCCCTCCAGGCTCAGGACTGGACAACCCTGTAGTGAAGCAAAGTGAAAATAAACTACATTCTAAATTAAATTTGCTCTTGAGCTCTTAACCTGGACTGAACTACCCAAGGGGTTTCTCCTAAAAATCATCTCCCATTTTAGCTCCTTCAAGTCAAAAATGCTAATGCTACTGAGAAACAGATGTCATTAAGATTTTAAAAAATAATACTGTTATGCAGTGATTTAAATAGGAATGGTCTAGAAATTAAATATTGTGCCATCAGAACGGACTGCAAACATTTGCAAAATGAATTCAATCTGTTATGAACTTGAGAAATAACAGCCCTACAAGCAACATTCTGATGTAAAAACACACAATTATTCTGCATATTTAATTAAAACTAAAAAAAACAATTATTTTAAAATATCAGAGACCCTGCAGTGATGTCATTTCCGACAATGACAAAATAATGCCAACAACATTCTGAAATTAAAGTTTTCCAGAATGAGAGAAATGAATAATTATTATATTCCGTTAATGACACTTTAGTATTACACCTTCAACTATATTAGGTTGCTTTTTAACTATGTGAAGGACTTGTAATGGTAAATGCAGTCCTTTCACGATTCACAGCTTTCTTTCACATTTCAGTGGGCAAACACTTCCAAGATGTAGAAATATCACAGCTGCTTCTTCATCTTCATTGTTTTTCCAAGTGTAAAAATGTAGAAAATCTTGTGATCTGCCCTGAAGAAAAAAATTGGCCAGTCATATTTGAATTGAGAATTAAACTGAGATTTAGCTTATTTCCATTTGTTTAAAAGGTTATTGCACTTCATGTTTCAAATTAAATTTAAAATTGTATATCAGTTGGTCAATATGGTCAGTAGAGTATAACACACTGGAGTTTGTAAAACAGTGTTCATTATTGTGTTTTATGAAGTTAATATCTCACTCTAACCCAGATGTGTCCCAGATATACCTGCATGCTAAATAATTCTTTCAGTGGCTTAATATCCAAGTTTTCCTAAGGTTTATTTACTGAAACAACTGGACATTGCTTTCTTCATTGAGCTGTATCAGCAGTTCTCCCTAAACCCTATCAGTAAAACATTGAAATTGCAAACTTAAGAACTGGCACAGTTTTATCCCTGTGTATTTATAGGCATTTATCTGCATTGTACATTAACTTGTTGAGTTTGTACAAGAAAGTCTTAAGATTGTTTCCTATTTGGGCAAAATGTTTAGGAAAAGCCCAAATAGTAACTGGAGGAAGGCTGAACTATTTTGATGTCTGCCATTATATTACTATTATTAGCAATTTATTGTTTACAGTACAGACTTGTTTTGGAAAGTGCAGAATTATGAAATGAGTAAAGGACTCCTTCATAGGGCCTTTAGGTTTAAAATTAATCTTGGTCCATTGTGATAAGAGCTGCCCTTTCAGTGTAAACAAAAAAAGAAAATAAATCTGGAATGATCTTTGATTGACAAAATTAATATATAGAATAATAAAAAACGAAAAAGGAAAGGAAATCCCTTGTTCTTTTTGTGACACTTTTAGACCTGTAAATATTGTACGGCTCTTCCTGTACTAGATGTCCTCCTTAAAGTGAATACTATTGTGATGCCACGAAGAAGCCAGCAACTGGTTTTAGAGAAGTGCAAGGCTTCAGCTTGCTGAAAAAAAAAATCAAACTTGCAATAGGTATTTCATCTCGCTGGATGGGTTTCACACCAAAATGCGCTGGTGATGAAGGATGCCTTAAATCTCACGAAAATGACACGCACACAAAAACACGTTGGGAAATGTTTCAGCAGACACAGAAATGCAGCACTATACACACAACCACAAGTGCAAAGAGTAGCCCTCCACAATGAGGAAGGCCCTCGGCATGTCAGCCTCAGATGTAAACCGGCTGTTCCTGGGCAGTCAGTAGTCTATACATGGCAGCTGGCATTGTCTTCATGTGTATCTGAAAGAAAAGAAGAAAACATGCATCAGGAAGAAGAGGGGGACTTTCTGCCAGGAGCAACACTGATAACAACACAGCCTCAGCTTACTACAAGAGCGCCTGTCCCAAAATGTCCCAAACCTCTATTTTTGGATCCCTGTGTTTTGCAATCCTGTCTTTTGTGTTGCTATACGACGGCGTTCACAAGTGACCAGCCTATTTAAACAATGTTTAGTTTTTCTTCCAACACCAGCTTCTGATGTGTTTTCAGATATCCAGTGAAGTGGAAGAATCTAAAACAATCTGTGAACATGGCTCAGTATACAGCAACTGCCAATAAATGCTGCTGGAATTTGATTTGGGTTGCTTACACTAAAGGTCCTCTCATAAAAATGCTGATGGCCATAGTCCTGTTATTAAGGAACAGCAGCTACTGCTGTGGTCTGGATTGATGCAGTATATTGTAACTTGAATTGGCTTAAATATGTATATGTTGTACACTATAAGATGTTATCCCCCCTTTTCTCCTGTCCATGCAGAAGTAAGTGAGTGGTAACTTCAGGTTAGTTAACCTGACTAATTCTGTCAGGAAAAGGGGGTGTTCTAAACAGTATTGTTCATTAATAGAAACAGTAAAGAATTATGAGAAACTATACATTTAAAATACTACTCAATATGGTTGGTAAATCGAAGTTCATTCTTTTGGCAAGGAAAACCATCTTTTCAGTAATTCAGTCAAACTCCAATTAAGGTGTAACACGCAGAAGAATATAAAGATGCAGTATACTTAATACTGTAGTGTTTGGTGTTAAAGAAATGGTGAAGAAATGACAGCTATTGTCAGGTCAAGGTTGCCAAATCCTCCCTCACATGCAGGGAATGAGTCAGGGAGGCAGCTGCAAGTGTGAAGATAGGGTGGAGGGGGGGAACTATATGTGGACAGAGTTGTACACAGCGGGTGAGCATACTGTACATAGGAGAGAGGAAGTATGAGATTCCAATTTGACCTCCACCCTAACTTCTGTTCATCAGCACCCATTTCTTGAAAACAGGTTCAAATTTCAAAAGAAATTTTAGATGCCGTTTTAAATGCTTTTATCATTCATCAGAGTATTTCAACCTCACCAAAATACTATAAAACAAAAAAAAGATCTATTAGTGAGTGATAAAGAATTATACCCTCACACTGCACCCTATACCTTTCAGTATTAGTTCATTAATAAAATGAGATTGTAAGGTGTAATATGTGGGTGTGCTTCTTTTCTTCTGTCAGCGACAATCTCCTAAGTTGGGTCAGGTGAATAAAACATTCAATCAGTGGAGCTGCTTTTACAAAAAGAAAAAGCTAAAGTTAAAAGCTTAATGTACTGTACGAAGCCACCTCTACTGTACATATGATGATTACACAACTGGATTGTACAGTACTTTAAAAAATATTAAAGATAATAGAAACCTTCAAAATGGCAGAATAACAGTTTAAATAAGTTTTCTGATAGTTCTTTAAATAACCATTTGATGCCTGACACTATGATTAACATGTCCATAGTTCAGTTTAGCACCCTCTAGTGTCTATACATGTACAGTGAATGTAAGAAATTGAATTTCTCTTTTCTCAATTGTTAGATCAAAGCGTGTTATTTATGTCTTGGAAGAGGTTGTATTTTAAAAATGGCCCATTTATCCTGAGAGGCGCAAAAAATACATCAATAAAGTTTTGGCACAAATATTTTTTATGCCTCAGTATACAGCTGAGAATGTAACAGCTTTACTGGTAAAGAGTAATTTGCCTTCAACCTATGGAAGAAAATATTTCCGTATCTGTACTGTCCTTTATGTCCATAAAGTGAATAATGGTGTTGGTATTATAAACACCAAAGAAAGGGGAAAAAGGCCTAAAAATGTCGTTGTTTACCTCTCCAACAGCATTGGACAAGATGTGGACTATTTTCTCATGCGGCGTCGCCACAACACTCTGTCCGTTGATCTCTATGATTCGGTGACCGACTCGAACACCCCCACGCTCCGCTATTCCTCCTCTCATAAGGCTACAGATCTGCAGGTCAACAAGGGTCAACAACATCCACACGGTCACACTTGCCACACACGTCAGGCGATTGCAAATCACTACACAGCTCACCTTGAAGAGCGGAGTGGACAACTGTTGTACCGAACCTTTCATTTCAGGAATCTTCAGCTTTTTTAAACACTAAATAAATCAGATTTGAAAACAGAACTGCTAACAAATCATTATAAAATTACACCTCAAACAAAACAGGCATAACAGATAATAGATATACAGGCATAATAGATCTACTCTATCTACTTTGTACTATTAACTCCCAGTGTGAGCTGTCACATTGTAAAGACAGGGTCCATGAAATGAGAAACGTACAATTCCGTTCTGAACACTAAAGCCCAGCTGATATCTGAGGTCCGGTCTTCTGATGAGGACTGTTGTCACAGGCGGACATCTCACAATGTTCAGCTTTATCCGTGATTGATTTTTTAAACCCTGAGAGAAAAAACAGAGAATAGTCTTACATATAGAGCTTAATGTCTACTCTGCGTTTGACATCAGTCCTTTCACAAGTCAGTGATGTTGAGTCAATGGCGAGACCTGAAATTACACTTACACATCTTTTCACTGTCAGCTAAACATCCCAGTAAAGCTGAACTGACAAAGATGGAGCCCTG
The DNA here is from genome assembly GCF_059453375.1 of Lepisosteus platostomus. Classification (NCBI taxonomy): domain Eukaryota; kingdom Metazoa; phylum Chordata; class Actinopteri; order Semionotiformes; family Lepisosteidae; genus Lepisosteus; species Lepisosteus platostomus. The sequence continues at coordinate 59,475,654 of NC_142614.1, forward strand.
CTGTGAACCTGTACTCAGTGGCTTGTACAACTGAACAACTAAAATCAGGAACAAGCTCAAAATCCAAAATCCAAACAAAATATGTTTATTTAATGAGACTAACAAAAATGGTTGTGCTGAGCTATAAAAGCATAAAATCTAACATACATATATATGCAATAAAAATGATATCTACTCCAAGGTTCAGAGTCCTGGTTCTCTTCTGCTTCAAGAGCTAATATTTTTCCTTGTTCCGTTAATTGAAATATCATTGCCTCTCATGCTGGTATTGACTTTTTTAACTTCTGTTTCTTATGCAGAAAACTGTGGACTGAGACTACCTTAGTAAACACGAACATTTTATCACTATCTACACCATCCACACCATTCAAACTTCTGTGTGTACCTTACAAAAGCCCCGTTACTGAGTTTAACACTGATTACTGACACTGATTGCAACTTTGATTTTGTGGCACCAAGAAAATGACTTTGTGGTCTCCTGATAAGCCTTGTTGCTTTTCCTGGCAATGCCTTCATGTACTGTAGCAATTCCACTCCTCAGATTTTGATGGCAGTTCTGCAAGCGGTCACAAGTTGGATTTTAACCTGCGATTCACCCTGTTCTCATCTTCCAGTCGAGTCTCTATGATGCCATGTGCTGATCAACCCTGATTATGCTTTTAATATAGACTCCCTAAGCAAAGTCACTCCGTTTTTCCTGAATTGTCTGATTCGTGATTGCAATTGTCTTTGACCAGATGGGCAATTCAAATCAATTTAAAAATCCCTCTTTCTGACTTGTCCCAGCTTTAGCCCAATCGACCACACTAGAATAGGCTCGACAGCTTTCAGCAAGACATTCAGCCTCCTGATGACGGATGAGTGGATGTCCATACTAGGTTTGCACAGTGGCCACTAGGGGAACACCAAGAACACTGAAAGATCTGGATGACGGGGCTCAGCTGTATAACTATTTTAACTATCATTCTCAACATTTTAGCCCAAAAGTAACATACACTTCTTGACAACCGGGTCAGGAAATCAAACTCCTTGCCTATTTTAAAATCTCGCTTTAAAACATAACTGTTTAAACTGGATTTTTTCAAATAGATTTTATAATGTGTATCCCACGGTTATTTTTGAACACTTAATATGTTGACTTATTTTTTATGGGACTGTAAAGCTGAATATGGATGAAAAGTACTTTGCAACATTCACTCCACCTAACTATACTCAAACTAATATGCCCTCCCTTCTTGCCACCATTTAATATTTCTTTACAGTGCTGCCAGTGAACTTTGGTAAGTTAAGCCAACTCCTCTGTTCTCACACTTGCACTGTGCCGGAACGTGAGATCAGGGAACAGTCTGCCTTTTCTCTAGACCTAATGACAACTCTTCTGCATGACGACTGAGGCAACACCTTTGGTCTTAGCTGATCGTCTGAAATAAATTCAGACTCGCTTTCTTTCTTTGAAGCCAAAATAAAAACTGCCAGAGTGACAGGATGTATTTCAGTATCTAAAAACATCAGTTTTCGCTCACCCCTATGTCACAGTGTGTGTCAATTCAAAGACACTATATCGATAGATATGCCAGGGATTTAAATACACATACATACACACTGCCACAAAAAGCACTGAGACTTGAGTAAGTAACTGGGAAACCCGTCAGTGGTGCTGGGACACAAGGAGTAAGTGCTGCACCTTTATGATGCTCTGACAAGTGGAGAGGGGCAGGCCCACCAGGCTGGTGCCGTTGATGGACATGATCTGGTCCCCGATGTTCAGTCTCCCAGACTTCTCAGCTGGGCCACTGTGCATCATGTTGGCAATGATGACCGTGGGCAGGATGGATCCCCAGCCTGACTCCACGATCACCACTCCCAGAATCTCCCCTTTCTGCTTCTCGATGTAGACCTGCAAGAAGCAAGACGTGGCCCAGCCTCTGAAGCAAACTCAATCAGACAGATCCTTTCAGTTTCTAACGACACCGTAGGTTTGTGAAACGCAAAGCCAAAAACCTTTTATGCATGCATAATGCCTGGCATAGAAGCTCTTCTAAATGATCAAAGAAAACCCAAATGAGTAAATGATTCCTCTGACCACAGGAAACATTCCTTTGCATTCAGTGATACTGAGAGAGTGGTACAGTATGCTAAATCAAACCTCATTTTTAGCCAATGCTAAGATCAGGACAGGTGTGGGACTGAGAATGAAAGCAATGTAAAGATGTAAAGAAAAACAATATTGGGAACAAAATATAAAAAATTGTGAAGTTTTACATAATCATAAAAAGCTGATGCAACGCTTTTAATTTCAGCTTATCTATAATGTTGTTATGCAACTCTGGAAAAAAAAGCATTAAAGTTAAAAATACGTTTTTATATTTTATATTTCAAATAAAACCTCATTGGTCTTGCAATGTCATTGGAGTGAGATCTGATAAGAGACTCTAAATGAACTATTGACTTTTCAGGAACATTATGTGGGCTGTTTAGGAGGGGATCCCAAGCCTGGATCAAAAAATAAATATTATCCCACCCCAAAAAAAGAAAAGTGGGTTTCATGGCCTCCAGAACATTTTTGTTAACCTTTTCCCCCCTTTAACTTAAAGTTCTACTCGATCTTGTAGCCTGATCTCATCAGATCTCAGAAGCATGGCCTTCTGTCAATACTGCCTGGTCAATACTTGAACGGAAGACCAGTAGGAGGCACTGTTCTCGCTGAATGACACATTTCAGACAAATGCTCCTGTTTCATATCTGGGAGGAGGGTTGTTAAGTCTGGTGTCCTGGTTAATTCTACCATGGAATCTTGTCCAGTTTTTCCCTCTTATTTCAAGTGGTGTAAATGATTTCTTGCTTCTCAGCCTTAACATTTGTCTAGGAATGATGTTGGTACATAATGGCTTAAGGAAGGTGGATTAAGTGTTTTTGAATCCTTTGGGCTGGAAAGCACTATTTAAATTCCCTTTCAATTAAATTAAACATCCCATTACATTCAGGAGTAGACAATTCTATTTTGCTTTTCTGTTGCTAGCAAATAACAGACTACTAGACACATCCAGATAAAACTATTTTCTTCAGTAAAACTACAGACAAGAATTGTTTTGCATTTCTGGTGAAGGTCTTTCCCTAACAGGAAGAGCCAAGAGTCAAAGACTGTAGGGGCCTGATTTATGATTTATAAGCGCTGGCTCAGAAAAGAAACAACAGAGAATCCTTGAACTTCCAGCCAATGAACCTAATCCTGATCGACGAACTCACAGGCCAGCACTTCTGAGCCAGATTTTCTTGCACTCATGGAGTGTGAACAAGGGTGAAAGATGGCTGTTAATTGACCTCCCGCTGAACGGTCAACGTACGTCTTTGCAGTTTTCCGATTTGGAGAAGTGGATGAGGTCATCGTTGTACATATCCTGCGTGTTGAGAAGGTCGCTGTACTCCTTTTGGCTCAGGTCCTCGGGGTTAATCCCATTGGCTCGAAGAAACTCCTGGTAGGCCACGCTGAATGCCTGTCCAATGGACTGTGCGATGAGCTGGGCCTGCGGAGGAGAGAAACAAAAATCCAGCTGGTTTCACACGGACATCTGATTAATTAAGGTCGTTCACACTGTTGACAAGCCTCTGGCTGAAGTACCACTGCAGTGACTATTGAGTTTAATTGCCTGGGTGTTTTGGATGGTATTAGGCCTGGATATACAAAATCCCTCCAAATGTATGGATCTGTACTTGTGAATGAAAAAACAGTCTGACTGTTTTAATAAAGCATTCTGAAACAAATAGCAGCTGGGGTTTGGGTCTTTTTAAAATGTCTTAAGATGCATTGTCTTCTTTGTATGTGACAGAACGTTTTATTATTTATTCATTCTTAGAACCCCGCTCATCGGTACAAGTCGCTTCTAAAATGTATATTCTATAAAGTACAAAGCTCTTAAACTGCTTTTTTTCATCCTCAATTCCCATTTATCGCATGATAAACATTTTACTGAACCTAATGTGTTTTTAAGGACTTTTTTAGATCCCACTTAGAAAAACATTGGTCACCATGGTAAAAAATTATATTCTTGCTCTGGAACCAATCTGGTGAAGAAGAGAAACCAGATACATTCTGGGGCTTAAAGAAGTGTCCTATACTGGCAGGCTGAAAGAGCTGAACCTTTTTAACCTCAAACAGAGAAGACAGAGAGGGACCAGATCCAAATACTCAGAATCCTCAAAGGCATTGAATCTAGTGAACTTCTTATATATCAGTTAACAGTGAAATACAAACCAGAGGTCAGAAGTGGAAACTACGTGGAAGAGCATTTACTTCTGAGAACAGGAGAAATGTCTTAACACAAGGGTTGCAGGAGACTAGAACAAACCACCCAGCCATTTTGTTGAAGCCGTTTGATCATTTAGCTACTAATGACCAAATGGATTATATTGGGCGTATAGATTTATCACACAAAAGGTTTTTAAAAGGTTATAAACCCACAGCAAAGATGGTCATTTTGAACCTCTGTGTTTTATTCTTAGAAAACCTACCAAGACAGGAATGAGAAGCAAAGTACTTTTACGTCATGTAGCTATTCTTCATGAACAATACATTTTTTCTAAGACCTTCCAGCTCATGTAACCTGAAACTGTTCAAATAGTCATGCATTAAAATTCTTATTAGCTTTCTTGCTCTATTACAGCAATGACAAGCATTAGCCCATTTGATTAATCCTGATGAAGAACATGGCTTTAAATGGCTTGAAATTGAGTAATACATTTAAACTGTAAAACAAGCTGTAAATTAATTTCAATTCAACTGCTTCGTAGTACTCGGTACCAATCATGGACCACTCTGTGAAGAAGCCCAGCTGTGTTAAGTGTCCTAAATTTATCTACACACCGCACACTCATTGGTAATTGTAGGGATCTCACAGGGATAATCCATCATCCCTCAATTCTCCTCCTACTGATCAACCACACATACAATAATCTTCCTGACCCTGTGACCATGGCTCAGTGGTGAGGCTGTGTTCAAAAGCATATCATTCAGCTCAATTCCAGTAATGGCTGTCATTTGGCGTAAAGCTATAACATCTGCTGGGAAAGTGATGTGAAATTGCCATGGGATGTATTTGTAACGGCAGTTAAAAATGAAAAGCGACGCTTCATAAAAACGGCCGTTTGTAAAGACACGCATGAAACCTCAAATGGACGCGGCTATAAAACCAGCATGTTTTCAGAATCGCCCCTTTTCAGAATAAGAGAAAGAAAACTTTTGAGTCCAGCTATGAATTGTCTTGTCGTTTTAGTACTCTGACCTCCTACCAACCCACACAACAAAACGATGTTAAATAACGACTCAATGGCAGCCCTTATTCCTAACCGCGACCGCTAGCGCTCGTCAGCCCGCCGTATGGAGCGCCGCCGTCGCCGTGGAGAGCCATTCTTACGTCCTCGGACTCGAAGACGTGGCAGATCATCTTGTACTGCCTCTTCTCGTCCTGCGCCGGGTGGGAGGCCTCCACGTTCTCCTGGGAGTTGGAGCGAGGCATCCTCCGCCGCGCCATGAGCACCACGATGTTCCCGATGTCCGCGATGTACGAGATGGTCCGCAGCGGGTGGTCCATCATCGTCTCCTGTGGAAGTAGAGAGGACGCAGGCGTGCATGGAGGAAGGTCAGGAGATCTGCAGGGCGGGGGCTACAAGAACGACTGGCAACTCCAGCTCAGTAAAGGCTTGGCCAAAGAACCAAATACAGGGGCATCTTAGAGGCAAGCTACCCTATAAGAACAATGTCGGAATACAGCTGAAGACACACATACATAATAATTAAAATAATTTTGGATATTTCAGCACAAACAAGTCCAAGTATGACCATGCCGCCATAATCTAAGGTTATGCTTATTTATAATATAATATGGATGTACTGGGCAAACAATTCAGGTAAAGAAACAGACTCTTAATAATGTCTAGCTGGTAGTCCTTTGTCCTTTTCATAGTAGACAAACAGCATACTATTTGTCCTCACTACCTGGGTTTATAAATGGACAGAAAAGATTGATTGACTGATCTCTCCCTACCAGGTTACCACCTGTTTCAGAAATTTACCTCAGAAAATTGCTACCAGTCTATTAAAGACAGAACTACCCGGTATTTGAAAAGTTTCTTTCCAGGGTAAAATCCTTTTAACATGAAATGTACTTGGTTAACAAAGGTGATTTTGATTCTTCTGGAACTGATAAAAATGTCCTGAAAAATCGTAATATTTTTTCTTTAAAAGGCACAGTAAGAAAAAAGACTTCAGCAACGTTGTTATATGGACTGTACCAAGTCTAATACTTTCTCACGTGTTGCACGCTCCATAGAACAGTTGCTTAGTGTTTTAACATGTGTGAATGGATCTACTGACAACAAAGTTGACATGGCCAGCAGAAAAACCTTCCCATCATACTTCTCTCCCTCTTTTCATGCATTTAAAACCTCCTGTATAATCCAATTTATCACGGTACCTTCATGTTCCAATTAAGACAATGGTAATTTATTTCTGAAGCGACACTAATATTGCCTTGCTGTGAAGCCCTCCAGTATTCTCAAAATGTTACGCTTTCAATATCAGCTAAGTTGTGCATAGAGGTATAATACAATATAGTTTAAATTAAACATGCTTTTATTATATCTGCTGCTGTTAGAGCTATTTCATTATAAATGATGACATTTAAAACAAGGAAACAGATTCAGTGCCCAACTCTGGAACAAATACACATTTATTAAAACTATATATCCATAGAGCAGCTTATTGATTGTTTTCACTAATTTGTAACAATTTCTATACCCTCATTTAAAAATGTAACATGGTTTCAAATATATAAGAAAGGTCCAACACAAATTATACTTAGTGACATTATTATCCAAAAGCTATTCACCAGGAAGGGAAATTCTTTTATAATATGGGGAGAAAAAAAGTCCCCTTTCTTACATTATTCGGAAACTTGTATATGCTGGATCTTTACAGTATCAACACTAACATCAAAGTGTATGACAGGCTAATTAAAATCGAATCTATTTGAAACCCCACACAGTTCACCACATCATCAAAAGGTGACAAAAATCAGAATGACTTTGAACCACTTGCAAAGTAACAACACCCTAGAAAAGCAATATGAATTGTTCATAAAGGAATATGTGATGCCTGTTCTCTTTTCAATAAACAGATCTTAACATGAAAAATCAATATTGTGACCTTGAGGCAATACTAGACATTTAGTTACACATTGAACTGACAGTGCATATGAAGCTGTAGGGGATTTAACATCTGCTCATAGAAATGAGAAATTGAGGTTCTTACAAATAGATCAAAGAAACTGTAAATACTTTCAAGGTCTTTTCACTGGTAATAATGTAAATGGGATTTATTTTTAACAAGACACCAGGATTCATTTTAAAAAAGCGTTCTAAATGATCAATTAAGTAACCACCGCATGGAGAGGCTCTCTAAGCTGATTATAAAGTCATAACCCCAGCATGTAACTTGATTGCTTCAAAATCCTTACACACAGTTTGGTGATTCTCAACCAGACAAAGTGAACTGATATAAAACTGTCCTTCTTCATGAGTAAATTGGTTAGTTGTATACTTACAAATTACCTATCTCAGAATGCTTTGTGTACTATTTACAGACATGGCATGAACATCATAAACATCGTGACAGAACAACGAGACACCAGCTCCAGCCTTTCAGTATCATTACAGGGAAAACAGGGAGCTTAAGTAAGAGAGACAGGCTGACTGAACTCTACCTGTGAGTCTGCGTTCAGCACTTTGATTCTCTGAGTGGAAATGAAGAGGTCCACTTCAGTCATGGGTTGGGACTCGCCTTCTGGTGCCTGCAAAGACAGAACTGGAACTCTAATCATGACTGCTATCATCGATAAAACTGTCATCACTGTTGTTATTATTATTGTTGTTGTTATTATTATTATCATTATTATTGTTATTATTAAAACCTGCTCACAGCAAAAAGTCAGAAGTCAGTTACAACCACACCAGAGAAAAATTGAAGGCTGGAAGCACTTCTGTACAGTATTTGAACAAATGCATTTCTAGCATGTCCTCTTTTGAAGCACTGAACTTGAAGGCTTATATATTGCAGTTTGGATTAATAAAAGAAACAAACAGAGAAAAAACTCACTCCATAAACTGGAAAACCTACATGGACAAGCAAAGTGCCACTGTATTCTGCCTTCAATGGAACTCTGGTAAACAGCTTATTAAGTAGACACAATCATCTTTGGAACAATCCTTGCTAGCAAAGTATTTTAAGTGTTATGCAGGGATATGTAACAGTAAAGGCTATTTTATTCTCAGCCATGGACACAGTCTATGAAACCTAAAGAGAAGCTACACTACAATTAAAATGTCATTATGAATAACAATATGAATAAGTAAACAGAATTGGGTACAAACATATCAGAAAACACCACAGAAATCAGTAAAAAAGTCACAAAACTACATAAAAATGTATAACACCTGCATAATACTTTTCTGCATCCAGCAATTTACACCACATATCAATTACTGTTTAAACAACTCCACTGAACACAGATTTTCTTCTTGTTGGTCAATGCCTGGAAAAGTCCAAAGAGCTGCATATTTCCCATGAAATGAAAAATGCCAGATAAAGAAACAAACACAGATATGCTTTCACAAACGAAGTTGTGACCATGAACTTAAATTTCTTTTTTTGCTGGATTCAGAAAATGTAATTAAATTAAAAAAAAGAGAGAAATCAAAAGGCAAAAATGCAAAGCAACAGGCAGAAAACATCGAGCCAATGACAGATTTACTGCACCTTCTTCCTGCTTTTGGCTAATTTCTGGGCCATCTGCTTAGCATGGAATAAACAGAGACAGGAGAATGGTTAGAGCAGAGCCACACAGACTGTCAGACAGGGGGAGCAACACGTCAGATCTGCCTGGAGACTCAGGACTTGACAAAGTCTGGTTTTTGCGCCTCCTGGCTGGGACTCTGAATATAAAAAATGGATTACAAACAAAGAATCACATATTTGTAAGTGTCTCTTACTGCATAAGGGTCTCACATACAGGTTCTGGGAGAGGGAAAAGTCCCCGCTTCTCTCTGGCATTGCTGTGACACAGCTCTCCAAACAGGGCTATTACTATTCATTTATTGGACTGCCGCTTGAATCGAAACTGACTTAAATTTTGCCATTTACACAGCTAGTTGTGTTTACTGAAAATTCAGGTGACGCACAATTCTCAAGAGTACACCATGTGTCCCAATGGGGTTTTGAGCCCATGACCTCTCAGTTGTGAGTCCAGAACCCTGACCACAGCTCCACACTGCAGGGCCACTTGATTTCAGCCACCTTTGTCAAATCAGGCAATCAGGAAAATATTGCAGATAATATTTTAGGTGCAAGCTTTTAAATCTGGTCATGTCTGCCCATTTAAAGACAGCATCACCTACTGTACAAATAGAATATTTAGTAGCTTTGCATTGTGAAACAAATGGCAGATTTAAAACGGATGCTAAACGTGACCCTTTTTTGAACCCTTCAAATTCTCTTGTCAAAAGGTAAAACTATATCGTTGATAAAGGTAAAAAAACTGTTTTTAAAATGCCTTTTAGGAAATAATGGTATTTTGTAAAAAATAAGATGCTGAATTTCTATTGATGTGGTGCTTTTTTTCTACTGCACAACTACAATTAAAGTAGCCCATTGTCCACCAGATGGCGCTCTTGTTTTTTTAAAAAAACGTTACATGTTAATCATGGTATAAGCATACATTTTGCTCAAATTTTGCTAGTTTTTGAAAGTTCATTGCTTTTCAGAGTTAAATAGACAGCCAATAATTAAGTAGATGCACAAGAAAAAATAATAATCTGAGACTTTACACATCTCGATAAAATTTGCTGCCTCGATGCATATTTCAACATGTAGTATTAAATTATTGATTACATTTTAGGTAAATGTTTCTACGTTTGTGTCTAATTGCTAATGTTTCTCATTTCAAATTTAATAGAATAAAACTAGGTTCCAAAACAAAGATAAAATGATAAGATGAAACTTTTCTACCAAAATATAAGGAATGTAAACGGGTTCGATGGGCCAGATGGCCAGATGGCCTCTTCTAACTTATAGCCTTACTGCTTTATTATTTTTATTTAAAATTGTATTTTATTTCATATACTTTCCCCAGTATGCAAAACATAATCTAAATACTGTATACAATGGACAGTGGTTTGCTGTAATACCCTGCTTCTCAGAAAAGCCCCAGGTCAAAGTCAAACATAAGTATACAGGTACTCCTTAATTTATATGTTCTAAGTTAGTACATCTTTTTGTCTAATGCTTCACAAGAATATACAATATACCACTTCCTAATATAGGACACTATCATTCTTAATTTGGAGACGCCAGGGACAGACAGCCTGGCAGAGCGCTTGAGACAATATAAGCTGAGTGCTATGAGCTGGTTAGCCATTGTCACTTAAGTGACACACAGGCAGCTTGGCTTTCTCTGCGTTTGTCTGCTTCCAACCTCCGTTCATCTCACACTTACTCGATGCCTGATGTATATTAAAATGTCTTTCTCGTCTTGGACTGTGCCTTATATTTACTGTATATTGTATGAAATCTAGAATAACTTCAAGAAAACACTCAGGCAAGGTAAACTACTGCATGAAAAAATCTATTCAGAAATAAACTTGTAAATAAAACATTATTAATTTGAAGTCATTATAAAACTCCAAAACAAACGGCCATAAAATTCAATAAATAAAAAACTATAATAGTCAGCTACAAATCTAACGAAGGAAAGCATATGTAATGTTACTTACAAGATTTGAAAATAAACGGCATTTAAAAGGGCACATGAATACTCAGTTAATTTATAAATTGTTGATTTACGCAATGTTTTTCAGGAACGTTATCTGCCATGTAAAATAAGAACTACTTGTATAAAGAGAAGAATTTTATGTACTATCCCTTTTTCTTTCAAATTTGGGCTTATTATGTGTATTTATTCCTTTTCTTTAATGCATTAATGCATTAATATTAATTTCAAAACTAAACACCTGGCATATTGATGTACAGCATGTTATTCTGTCGACTGACAGAAGATAAGAAAAATCCAAAGGAATCACAAGAACAAAACACAAAGCTGAAGACAACTCAGCATCACAGCAGAGCGGATATGTTTTCAACAGGTTTGTGGATCTTTGATATTTTTTGTCTTGTCTCTTCCACCGTCTGACAAAAAAAAAGAACATGAATGTCAATTTAAACTAACAATGACTGGGTACAGACACATCTGGAATGCAGCCTGTGCTTGTAAAAATAATTCTTGATGTTTGCATTCAGCATTTTTTATATGCAATAAAAAATGCAGAGCCAAATATTGAAGACATTTGAAAGCATGATGTGGGCAAAATGCATCGGCAGAATTAAGATGGGCCCAGCAAGATTAACAAAGGGGAAACAATATGATCGTGCAAAAACGTCACACAACATTTACCCTTCTAGATATTTCTAAAACTGACTCCTGTGCAGCTTTCACACTGAACAGGAAATTGATTATTAGGAAAAAAAGCCCAAATCTCTTGTTTGTTTTCAGTTGAAGGCAAACAAGATATTCACCCAAGTGTGGAATACTATTTTCCCAAAAAGAGAAGAATCAGTTATACAGCACAGAAATTGTTTATTGATATGTTTTCATTCACCCATCATTTTTTGGGGCTAAAACCATGCTCGATGACCCAAACTCAGCTCCCCACCCTGCAATTGGAAATTAGTCTGACAGGGGACATAATGTGATCACTAAGAAGCAGTAGGAACAGCAACAGAAAAAGTGACATCTTTAGTCAGTTCCAGAACAGGGAAGCTTGTATTTGGTTTCAGAATTGGGTGCATTCCAAGCAGTCATCATGGTAACTGGCTTGTGAGGTTTCCTGGCTAAACGCTGGTCATCAGACCGTATCGCCATTTTCAAACCAAACGCACAAGATTATGGTTGCCCATCAGCCAAGCCTGAAAACATTCAATGGCAGGTTAGAAACAAGAGAGGCTTGACACGCAAGGCTGCCGTTGAATGGTAGATCAAGTGACGGGAGTGTTTTAGTGTGCGAAAACATCAGCCATATCTCTGCAGTACCAGGTGGGGAAGAGGCCTTCGTGTGACATTAGGTCAAGCCCCACAGCAGCAGCCATGCAGTGGTGCAACTGCAGGAATCTCCAGCTCACTGAAAACAAGTGGGGGGCTAAAAGGCAAGGCTACTGACTGGTTTTCAGCAGGTTATTTTAATGTACACTCAACCCTCGCTCTACGGGCACAGTTGGTTCCAAATGGTCTGCGCGTAGGCAAAAAAATCCAAGTCTCTAATCTGTTCCAAGTGCTTGTAACTGGATATAACCCAGTTACCAGCACTTTCCGATGCAAGTTGTTATGTTTATGAAGCAGTTATGCAGAGAAATAAAATCTCTTCCCAGTTCCCCATAACTGTCTGTGAGACCTATGCGTTTGTGGTGGGAGAGACCACCATCTACCTGGCTGAAGTGAAATCCCTGGCTAGACACAACATCCAGAGCTACGGAGTCATAACCAGAGACAGCACTTCCAGACCGCTGGTGGAGTGTCACCATGTGAGGGGAATCTGGCCAGTACAGGGTACCTGGTGAAGAGCCCCTACCTGCCCTCTGCTGTGCTGTCACAGAGAGCGTCTGGGGCACAGCTCCGGATTTCTACAGATGAGAGCTACTCCAGGTTCTACCTTCAGTACCACCGGCCTCTCCGGGCTCCTGGTGGGGAACCCAGTCTACCTGGAGGTGCAACTGCCGAACACTCCTGACCCCAGCCTGGTGCACCACTACTCCCCGCTCTGGTCAGACTGGCTGGGTGATGCTCTGGACTACGGCCACACTTCCACCCTGCACATCCACCCCAGGCTGCCTCTGCCCAAGGACCACCCCCGCCTCCACATCTACACCTTCCAGTTCCTGGCCAGCTCCTCCTACTCCTACATCAATGAGGAAATCTACTTCATGTGCTGCGCAGAGCTGTGTCTACCGTCTGAACGGTAGTGTGTGGAGTGCTGCTGTGATGGCCGCAAAATCCCAGTGCTAGAAAACCCAGATGTTGACAAATGCCGTGGGAACACCCTGCCCTGGATGAGATGTGGCCCTTAGAGACTGAGGGACAGGTTAACCAGGACCTGGCACTGTCTCTTGGGGATGGTCCCAACAGTTAATATTGAGGAAAGTCAATTCTAATAAAGATGGTGCTCTACTGGGAAAACAAAAATAGGATTTGAATACTTGGCAATAGTCAAGATGCATACCTTGTTTGTAAATATTGTAACTTGTATGTTGTATGTTAATGTTGTGTGTTGCTTACTGTGCGTACTGTATTATTAATAAATGTTTGTTAAAAAAACAAAAGAAAGAAAATGTCTATATTACAAATGAACAATAAATATGACATGAACTAATCAAAATTTCTAACACAAAAACTGTTTATTACATTAGTTAATTAATCTTGTGCAGTTAAAGACAGAATAAAGGCCATATCTATAAAAGTAAGATAGAGCATTAAGCTATCTGGTGATATTAATATTGTGCACTCAGAGTGTGCATAATCAGAATAAAACATTCCATTGTATGAAACGCTAAAATTTAAATCTCTATGACTGTTGATAAATGTAAAGAACACCTGTCAAGGTTTAGGTTGTTAGAGGTCATGAGGAAATAAACCATACTATATTTCAGAATACTGTCAAAATGCAATACAAATACTGAAACAAACATTGTTTTAACGCCTCTCTGTACAAAAACTGAAAGTGTTTATTAAAAACTAACTCTAATGAATGAACACTATTTCAATGTCTAAAAATATGTGTTTTTTAAAAAACCCTTAGACAGTGCAAGTTGTTCCATGTTAACCAAGTTATTCTATGATGTATTTTCTATGTGTTCTATATCAGAGTTAGAATTTGGAAGGTACTGTAAGAAGCCATATTGCGCCTGCAAATCTATCAGAACTCCGTGTACTGAGCTAGTTACAGAGGTAACTTCATCCTCTCTTGAGTCTAGACAGTGTAACACCCAGTATTCTGGGCAGGGTGCAGTTACCCACTGCCTATAGGGAGTGGTACTGTGCGTGTTTGGAGCCTGCAAGCTACTGGGATCGAATCCCAGCAGGAACAGGAAGAACTTCACCTGCCATATAAAGAATCTGGCCAAAAAAGTGCCGTCTCACACTTCCAAAATTAAAAAAAGGAAGCTCGAGAGTGATTTGATTTGCCAAAATCACATTTAGACACAGGTGCAGCTAGACTATGCATTTGCACCAGGTGTCTGATCCCTGCTGTTTGTCTACAGGTCCCACATTCAGTCCTACAGGGTGTTTAAGACAAACAAATGGGAAGCTGGCAGCGTCAGTAAACAGGGGAGATTAGTGTCACCTGTGTTGGATTCATCACCTTAATTCTGCTGACGGCCTCCTGGGCTTGCATCATGCGCACGTTCTTGGAGGGGGTTTTGTCTGAGAGCAGCTGTGTGGACCCAAGGTAATTGGCTGCAAATATGATGCCATCAATAAGGTCTTCAGGGTCGCAGGGCCCAGGAACTGCAAAACAGAAGACATCATCTCACAAGAGCAGCCTGGCAATGGAGAGACAGCGTCCAATTCAACTACAGAAGATGAACACCCTGACACAAATATTTCGCTTGTGTATGAGTTGTAATTCTATTCATTGCTATGTCATACAAGAATATTGAAACAGCTGCAGTCCCCTCCTCATTTTAGAAATGTTTACACTGGTTAGCTGTTGGGAAAACATGGAAAGCACTGAAACACCCCTAGAAGTTTTAAAGATTAAGAATAAACCCAAGACAGAGTTTCCAGTTTCATTCAAGTTTTGCGTCGATCCACATTACATTGTTCTTTTTGGCCTCGGCTTCAAACAGAGAGACAAAAATGACTCACAAGAACAAAAAATTAAATGTTGATTTTCAATATACTGTGAAAGAATAGTATTCTGCTATTTAATATGAACTACTTCCAAAATATGCTTAAGACAGGGTAAGATGTCAAATCATAGAAGGAGAACATTATCAGTAATAGAGACAAGAACAAGTATCTTTGATTTTGATATTTTGATAAGACTGAAATTTACTGTACACATTATGAGACAGTATTAAATACATGTCAAGACTTCAGTGGGGTTGTACTGCAGAAAGAAGTGCTCTGGAGTGCCTGCCTTGTGCTCTCAGGAAGACCTAGAGACGAGGACTGCTGCTGTCACCTCCATAGCAGAACAAAAACGCACATGAATAAAACACACTTGATGTGACAGGTGGAATATGTCGGCTTGCACTGAGATCTGTTGTGGTCTGACTGCTGTACATGACAGCCACAGGGCTCCATCTAACAAGGTGGCTCATGAACCTCACACTGGACTGTGAAGCTGCAGGGCAATGAGTCTTCAGCAAAGCTCTTCTCTGTTATGCACCAGTTGTAGACATCCTCTATGACAACACGACCCACTAATCTACTGTAACCCATATGAGAAAGTGTTTGCTGACCCTCCATCAGTTATCCTGTTAATTAACTAATCCATCTCAAGTGAGTCTATTTACAGATATTACTTTGTGGCCTCTACCAGCAGGTCATTTGTGACTACAGTCCTTACTAAGGCTGGCCTACAACAATGACATTACAACAAGCTAGTTCAGCACTAAAAATACTCACTATTATCGAATCTTTCGTGCAGTCTCTCCCATATAATTTCTATTTATTTAGAAGGTTTATTTCCTTACATTAGAAAACGGAAACTCTTACCTTCAACATAAGTTGGGAAGGAAGCCAAGCTTTTCCTTGACTGCAATTGAAACAAAACAGTGTTTCAAGCACAGCCCAAACATGTCTGTGAACACCTACATCTGTGAAATTCAAAAGGCAAAGCTCTCAAAGACAGATCAGCACAATCCTGTCACTTGCTTTCATGGCCCACTGATGAGATGGGCACAAATCTGAATCATGAGCCTGACCCCAGGGCTCAACGGCAGATCAACAGTATTTACGCATGACATTTTAGAAAACACAACAGCACAAATAGTAACCGTACTATTATAGAGACCATACTACTATACTTCAGTAATACTCAATATTAAAATGTGGTTTAGCATCACTACCCTATTTTGTTTACTATGATTCAAATGTACAGATTTCGAAATAGACAATATCACCTGTTAAATATGCATTTCTAAAAATTTGCAATCATGATTTATTCACCTTAACAGTTCACTTCATAATAAAATTAAGAATATGGAACACTGAGTATAACTGAGTGCAGGTAACATAAAAAGGCAGTTGTACTTCTCTTTTTCATGTGTCAAGCTACAGTATACCCTAAATTCATGGAGTGTGATCTATAAATTCAATGGGACAGTACCCCACAAGTCATAAAGATGACATTTTGTTAAAAAAAGAAACTTAGTGGGCCAATTGTGTATTTTTTAATTTAGAATTGACATTTGTGTATAAATTTAAGGTTTTGAGACTAAAACCATGTGCCGCACAGGGACAATGAGAGTCTTCAGACACCCTCCATCAACATAAGAAGCTGTCAGAGCCACCTGCCACTTGATGTGCTGCAAAATCCCCAGTTCCTGAACAGGGGGAAAGATTTGCCTCCCCCTGCCATCACTGCAAGTTGCAGGATGTCCAAGAAGCTGGGTTCAGACCGTTGCGAGACAGGTTAGTTTTACCCTACTACTGATGTGTTGCTGCACTAGTAATCCTGCTCGGTACAAGAGGAACCGCATGCAGGTTCAGACATTTGGTGTCTGTGCTTGGGTGAGGAGACAATGGTGCGAAGCTACCGTCTGTGGGATTATGACTAAGTGCCTCTAAGTCAGAATCCCCCCTCAACGGTCAGAAGACCTTTTGGAAAATGTCTACTAAAATAAAGATTTTAAAAACATCTTTAAAAATGTTCAAGTAGGTAGCTGTGTCAGCATGCGTAGGCTGCAAAGGAACAAGTGAAGGTTTATTCCATGCTCACACCCGAAGAAGGCTCCACAGCCAAAACGTTGTGTTTCCTTTCTTCTCTTTTCAGTGTGGAATAAACCTTTTACTTGTGCCTTTAAAAATGTTTATTGGTAAGCAGAGAAATCTCAGAGCAATCCATGGGGAAGATACAAATCATTGTGCATCATCCCTTGGAAAATCCCAGGTACTGTCAGCTGGTCACAAGGCCTAGACTTGAACCTGTGACACCTGGACCAAAGAGGCTCCATCCAAACTCTGAACGAGCGAAGGGTCTTTGAGGATTGAACCATTCTGGAATTCCAAATCTCAACAACACTTCAAGAAAATGACTGTTCACAAAGAACACAAGCAATGTTACGCAGCTATGTGTAGCGGAGCTGGTTGCAGCGCGGTGACGTCACTGCCCTCCCTGCGCATAACAGGGAACTCAGCCGCCCGGGCTGGGGGAGGTCTCCTTTAGCTCAGCCGCCTGGTTCTCTGTTGCGTGAGGCCGGGACCCGGGTTTGCGCCCAGGTAGTGAGGGACGAACCGGCAGGGCGGAGCAGTGAGGGCATGAGCCCGCGCAGAACCGCGACGGTCACCCAGGCAAGGAAACTTCTTACACTCTGGCATTTTTTTTAGATTTTAGTAGGACATTTGCTCCACTTCAAAATCACACCCGTGTATGTGCTTAAGACAGGGATTCCAGGTTAAATATGATTTGTGCTCAGACTTGTAAAAGACAGTAGCATATCGTGAATGTCTGACAAATGCGTAAGACAGGGATTCCAGGTTACGATCTGTGCTCATATTTTTAACAGACTGTTAGTAGTATTTGGAGAATGTGTGAGAACTCTGTTGCTGTCTGTGTCATCGTTGCCGGAGCCCTGCCGAGCGAGCTCACCTCTTTGCTGGCCGGGGAGTCGGAGTTGTCGCTGCCATCGTGGAGGTGCTGTTGGCTGGAGGACTCTGCGCCTTGTGGGGAAGTGGAACTCGATCCAGGAGACTGGCGAGAGGAAACAGCAAGAGGACAGCATCACTGGAATGGGAAGGAGGGCCGATTATTTCCTTCGCAGAGGACACAATGGGGGACATATTACAAGGCGACACACGCAACCGAGGTTTGGAGCGGGTAAGAGGCACCACAATGAGCTCAAAACACTAGTCGTTCTTTCAAAAATCTGCAAGAGGAATCTTAAAACGCCCACAAATTTCCATTTGCGATTTCCTCATTAAAATGTCCGTCTGCCCTACTGGTTTCTGTTTTTTGTTCCTAGCTATCCCAAGATATTTTTCACATAACGGATAAATGCTTTGTAAAACACTTTACTGTATTTATATCCATAAAAGACACCATAATTACATTATTGAATAATTTGTAGGTCTTTCTGAAAAATCCAAAGCAAACCTTGCACACAATATTTTATGCTTTATATATCTTACTGTTCATTCACATTACTAGAGTGTCAATATTGGAAATGATAAAAATGAGTGTAAAGAGAGTTCAAAATAAAAGTCTAATGCAATTCCAATTTAAATTTGGGCATTCTTATGATCTTCAAGGCTTCAACTATGACAGTTTTTAACTAGAACAAGACTAAATCACAATTTAGCTTCAGCCACGCAGAAAACAGCTTGGCTAATCAAAAATGATTTTATTGATGCAGAAGATCTCAACAAAAACTATTCACAAAGCAAGGAATGCTTTGAAAATCAGTTCTTATATGATGCTAAAAGTAAACTGGATACGACATACACTGGCTCATAATCGTTAAACATCCAATCCTAACATGCAGCAGCCCAAAATAAAAATTGTAAACCAAACCTCCATAGTTTCCTGATAATCTACTTGGTACATCCAGAAGTTTTCCATAGTGACTCTCAACCCGTTCACACAAGAGGTCTAGTCTTCACAAACCTTGGCTGCAACTGAGTGCCCTGGTGTGAATACGCGGATCTCCTGTGTCACAGTGTGCTCAGAATCCATAATGAAATTGGATGGCAGAAGGATTTCTGTTACAGCCATCGGAGCAGTGTGGTTGGGTTAACCTCTTCACTCCTGCTTGATTTCAGGCAAATGCGCACTCTGGCTCAGAGAAGGAGGTTGTGTATTCTAAACTGCTGTGTGGCTGTTAAACTGCAGCTAACTGTGTTTATTATGTACTGTACTAAAAGACACGCATTCACTTGCCACTTAGCCTGGAAGACTCAACGATTGTTTTTCACAACTCTATGACATTTGTAAAGCAATTTTTTTAACTTCGAACGTCTCAAGCTCAAAGAAACAGTCTATTTTTTTACTAATGTTTTTTTTTATATGCAACACTGCTTACGTTATAGTTCTTTATAACGTTTTTACATTCAATCAAGTTAGTCTGCCCTTTTGTTTCCATGATGAATATTGTTGGTAAACACAGACATCAGTGGCTCTAAAGAGTGAAGAAGAAGGAAATTTCCCCAGTCCTGAAAAAGAAGTCACTTCAGCCAAAGAGCATAAAGAATGCAAACTCTTAACAAAGATTCTGAAATTCAGTAAATATCTGTCATATACAGCACTTGTGGGTTTTTTATAGATTCAAAGTCAACAATAATTCCTGGATAAAAAAAATGCACAACATTTCAGGTGTGAAAAAGACAGGGCAGTAAGCAAAGCTAATGTAGCAGGAGAACAAAAGCTGGGAGACAGGAGGAGCAAGGTGCGGGAGCAGGGGACAGAAAGAGAGGACAATCAGGAGGTGTGAAGTCAGAATAGGTGAAGAGAGGTGTGAAATGAAACCTACAACGAATAGAGAGAATTTAGAAGAAAAGTAGCTGGAGGTACAAGATGTCATCTGGGTGATCCAGAATTGTCCTGAGGGGCCTTGAATGAGTGTGGTGTTAGATATGTACTTGCAGGTGACACAGCGAACTCTGTTGCAGGAGAAAGTGCCTGGTGTGGATGGTGGCTGAGGGTGATCAAGGGAGCTGTGAACAAGAAGGTTACGCAGATTAGGTGGTCGGCGATATGAGATGATTCTCAATCAAGGATAAGGACAAGATGATGATACAAACGATGCTGACTTTCTTTAAATGAAGAAAATGCAGATGTTTACAAATCTATTCCAATATCACGAAAAGCAAAAGAGAAATGATCCTAATAAAACTATTTAAAAAAAAACAAAGGTGCAGTCCTTCAAGTTAAAACTTGACCTTATGAAACAAACAAATATCAGCATTTGGTATCAATGGTTTCTATCACTGGCTGTAGGAATATGTAGGACAGTTGCTGTTTACTGGATTCTGAACATGCAGTATACCTTGAAGGAGGAAGCAGTTTTTGCTGTTTTGTCATCCAAACCCTGCTTAATTATTTAGAACAGATCTTTTTGTGTCTCTTACTTACCCTAAATAAATCATGCAGTGGAAAGAAAAACATGACGCATGCAAACTTCAGAGAAGGGTATCAAAATAAGGGAAACTTTCCTGCACAACGAACTGCCCATTTGCAGATAACGAGACTAAGTGTTGAGCTTAAATTTAACTTGCTGTTACCAGTCACTGCTCGGTGCAATTTGCTATGTTGCATATATTATAAAACAAAACACTTGTGTATTCACAGAACATTTTGTGACGTTGCTGAAAACTAATCTGACCTCTTTTATGCCTCGGGATGCTTTGACAAGAAAAGTGCTACATAAAAGATGTTATACTGTATAAAAACCACTAACTAATCACAAAGAAAAATGCTTTTTGAAGGTTTGGAAAGTTTGACTTTACCTAAAATTAAATTCAGCTTAACATTTATTGACCTAATTCTTTAAACTTCTTTCTCTCTCGTAATTCTCTTGTGTTGTTTTGGGAGTACTACAGACAAAAAATATAAAGTATATTCTTCTTCTGTGCCATCTGGGCTGTAAGTGCTTTAGCGTGTGATGTTGAGTCCTTGATTAAAATAATGTAGATGTATCTTGTATAAAGTACTGTCTACACCTCCACCGTACCCCTGTTGCTAAAAAACACAGGCTCTGCTCTATTCAGTTAAAAAAAAAACTAGATGCAAGAGAACAGAAGGTCCAGACAAAATGGAGACTCTTGACTCCACCACATTCCCACAAAAGCTGCAAATGACCGGCTGACCTCAGTCACCTGACCAGTTGGTATAAGAAAATTGGTCAATAGTTTAAAAACCAGGAAGCAGAGGTTTTTGGAGTTAGTCTGATCTGATATGCAGGGGCAGAGGACAGATCCTCTGCAGTGCAAATCCACCAGATTGGAAAGGGAAGGAAGCACTCAGCTGACCCCGTGAGTGCGTGGAGAAACAATTTGTGGACACGTGAGTTTTGAAAGAGTCAAAGACAGAGACTTTGTTTTGGAGCTGGTAAGCAGCTTAGCTGCATAGCTGAATACAAAGAGAGGGTTGTGAAGACGTCCAGTTAAGAAGCTCCACAACCCACTGGCGCAGTTCTACACTGGGGGAGACAGAGGGTAGCACTATTACCCAAGACGACTGGACTTCTGCAAGAAATGCAGAACCTATTGCCATATTGCCAAGAAAAGAGCTGCAGTTGTGGCACCGAAGGGTCACACGGTCAAGGACTGCATGGCCACCGTGAAGTGCACCGGATGCTGCACTGAAGGGCATCTGCTTTTACAGTGCAAAATAAGCAAGCCATTCTTTGCATGGGTGGTCAAAGGCAGAGAGCCGGTACCAGCAGCAGGAAAAAGGGAAACAGGAGAGGGTAGATTCCCTTCTCCCTCCGAGACAATGGACAAAACAGAGGCCACACCACTGGTCCCATCAACACCGGACACCAGCCAAGCAGAGCAACAAGAGGGGTCCCTGGATCACTCCCAGTTCTGCAGAGCTGGAGTTGCTGCTCAGCAATTCTCCCTGGTGGACGGCTTCCGGTGGTGTTGCCCAAATGATGTGGGAATGAGTTAAGAGAAACTCCAGGAGAGTATGCAGTCGCCTAGACAACATCTCCGTGCACACGACCTGCTCCATGAGGAAATCTTTCACCAGGGAAAGCTCAGACATACAACGAGGGAAGGCGTCAGGTGGGGGACGCCGCCGACCTCAAAAACTGGAGGCCAATAACAATGCTCCACATGGAAGTCAAGATGCTATCCAAGCTACTGGCTAGCACACTGAGAACCTCCCCGACCCACATCATCAACAGCGACCAGACATGAGAGCTGAAAGAGCGATTCCTCAGCTGGAACCTCCAGCTCACCGGGGACGCCATCGCCTGGGCTGAGCACCCAAAGGTGCCCATGATGATAGTGAGCCTGGGGCAGGTGAAAGACTTCAAGACAAGTAAACCACAGCTATCTGTTCAGCTTGCTGGATCACTTCGGTTTCACTGGATACTGTACTCTGAAGGTTGCAGCAGGGTCAAAGTAAACAGACATCTGTGGGATTCCATCCCCCGGGAGTTTGGAGTACAACAAAGGTGTCCTCTTTCACTACTTCTCTGTGTTCTCTTCACAGAGCCATTGGCGTAGGGGTTGAGACAGGACCCAGTCATTGATGGTCTGGCAATACCGGAAGGCACGGGGGAAGCCCTCAAGATCTCCTGGCATGTAGAAGACACGGCGCTGTTTCTGAGCTCAAACAGGGGAGCAATGGGGAGCAATACTCCAGAGATTTGGGTTCGAAGCTCAGCTGTTGAAAGAGCAAGCTCAAGTTCTTTGCACCCTGGAAGGGTCTGCACAGAGACCCTTAAGATCTTGGGGGCTTCATTCCAGAGCCAGGACAACGAGACCATAAACTGGACTGTGAGGAATGAATGCCAAGGTGAACGCGAAGCGGGGGCTGTGGAAGACGTGATCGCTGACCCTCACGGGGACAGTGATGGTGTTGAAAGCACTGCCGGGCAGATTCAGACAAGCGCTGCAAAGAACGGACTTCAAGTTCGTCTGTGGGTGCGAGGCATGAGTACGTCACAAGAAACAAGATGTCAAGAAAGGAGGGAGAGATATTGCCGCATTTTCCCCTGAAACTCAACTGTATCCTTTTCTACAACATCTGTCGGGCATTGTGGGATCTGATCAGCCAAAATCACCAGAATTTTGTCAGGCTCTGGTTCTCCATCCCAATGAGGCACCTGATCCAGTGGACAAACACTGAACAAAAAGCGGAAAAGCGACCAGAGACCTACACCCATGCCAAGTGGGGCCAGAGGTACGAGGGCACGAGACAGCCAGAGCTCTGCACCAACCACAGGGCCCCGTACAACGAGGTGAGAGGGCAACTGGTCACCGGAGAGAGACTGTGGATTCCCAGACAAATCTGGGAAAGGACACAGCCAAAGGAACTCCACAATAGGTTAAAGGACTCAACTGGATGGCTGTGCACCAGAGACTGGCAACCAGTGAGGTCCTCTAAAGACACTCTATCACCAGGAGCCCGCATGGCCCCCGGGACGCTTTTTTCATAGAGGAGACGCAAAAGCACGTTTTCTGAAGCTGCCCCTTTGCCAAAGTTTTTGTGGGGCAGAATGAACAAAGTTATGTAACTCCTGGAGTTGAGAATGGTACTCAACTACCAGTGCATCCAGCTGGGGCTGGCACTGACTGGACTGAGCTAAGGGTCATAGTACCTGCTATGGCAGCTGGTGTCCCTAACAAAACAAGGACTGTGGAAGGCGAGGAACACCCTAATCCAGCACCAGACAGGGTGGAGGGTGAGGGGGCTGGAGGAGAGGACCTTTGCAAACCACAGAGGGAGGATGAAGCGCGATATCTCCAAATGGTTTTGATTGTGGGCCCTGCAGAGGAACTTATTAAGAAAGCTTGGAGGGATTATTGTGCAAATCCAACCCCAGCATCCACATGCACATTAAAAGTATTGAAAAAGGTCAATCACCTTTTTAAGAACCTTTTTATAACTTAGTAGAGATTTTATGTTTTGTTGATGTGTATGCTTATTGTAAGATTAATGTATATTGTGCAATAAAGTTTATTTTGAATAACAAAACCTTTAAAAGTGTAAATAAGGGTGCAAAGAGGAAGTTAGGAGTTTATTTAATTATTTTTTTACTTTCTTGCAAATACCTTTGTAAATAAATCACAAAGCTCCCTGTACAATTTTGCTTGTGTGAAGAATTGAATAAATATTTAAACTACAGGACATAAATGTGGCCTGGCTCCTTAAAATTTAACAATGTGCACAAAATCTCACAATAAAACATAATTAATGAGTTTGTTAAACTGCTTGTTGAAACCTGTGAACAATCAAACTCATCACAGTGCCTCACAATTACAATGATTTTCCCTTGTTAAAAACAAATGTCTCAGCCAAGAGGCACATAAACTCTGGCAAAATTAAATTTATTCACAAAAAAACAAAGCATGTAGCAACATTAAGTCTAAAATAATACAAAGTGCACACTTTTAAAAAATATTAGCAGCATAAATAGGCGTGATCCCATTCCTCATTTTTTAAAATCATTATTTTACCTGAGAACTATAGTAGTTTACAGGGGAACTGTATTCGCTGCTGGTTTATTGAAATGGAAACCACATCTTAAAATAATTAAATCCTAACAGGTAATTACGGTGCAAAGCTGAGTAACTAAAAAAACACCAGTCTGCTTACAGTACATCAGGCAGTATCAGGGTCAAGTCAGTGTCTACTGCAATTACAATACTATAGATCACCTTAATATCAAATACAGTTCTCCTTCAAAATAATCTGACAGCTGCTGTACAGAAAAAATTAAACTTGACAAAAACAGTAAAATGTCTCTGTGATAGAAGTAAAATTAATTAAATGCCTTTATATGCAAGACATAACTTTAAAAAGGTTTGACATCTTTACATTAAGCACTGTGCATGCTTGGAAAAAATGCCAATTTCTGAAGAAATGGCTTCTGAGTTCTTGGTACTGTGAGTTTCTTTGACAGATTAAAATGCTTTCTCTTCGGCATCACTCTGGTGATCTCATATTCCACTCCAAACAGAGCCAGACCAACAAGGATGTCAGCAGTGTCTGTGTGTGACTCCTCAATATAAAGATTATTTCTGACAGTGCATAGCTGTAGAGGCATTTTGTAAGGGCAAGTCTTTTTTTAAAGCTGTTATGCCAAATAAATATCAAGTGTCCCTGAGGTGCTTTGTGTGAATAGCTTCACAGTTTTTATCAGTATTTCTTTACATGAAGTCTTTAGACACAGATATAGCCCCTAAGCAATGGGTATTTTTTAATACAACAAAATTTTGTTGTTTAAAGTACTACATACAGTACACTGACAATAGTTATTGATGACTGTATTGCACATAGTTGTCATGTAAGACAAAGTACTCATGTAAGAATGGACAAAATAGTTTATACTTGTCTATTCTCTTTTATATTATTTAAAATTCTGTTACTATTAGTGTTTCACTGCTTTGGCTGCAACGCATATTTTGACTTGAGTTTGACATACTGATCCTCCACAACACGATATCTCAAATGAAAACAACCATACGGTATCATATCATTTCTAACAATATCAGACATTGAAATGAGTATACTATGTTTTTGTGCAAGAGTACGATAGTATAAGTCTAAACTATAGACTGTAAGTTTCAAAACAACACTTTTACTTTTGTTTTTACTTAATAGTATTTTACTTTTAAATTGCAAAGTGCGAATTTAAAAACAGCATCATATTAATACTGTATACCAAAACCTATAAATAGAAATTGTCCATGTATTAAGTAGGTTGTTGACATTTGTTTGATCAACTATTCTATATGTCTGATAAGTTTTCCTGATGAAAATATTTCCAAGTGATGCTTTGAAATACAGCACCTTCTTTTGTTTTCCAGGTTTCTTCACATTAATGAGAGGAATGTGTCAAATATCTGAGGTTGATTCTTCTTATGTACAACTTCCTTTTCTGCATCAGTGGATACCTTTCAACTTCAAAGAAAATTAAAATGAAGAATTATTTACAATTGACTTTAAATCTGGCTCTAAAAATTTGAAAATGTAACCCATCCCAGTGCCCTACTGTACATGGCAGTGAAGTACAGAGTCCAACCACAGAACAGGATTACACAAAATCTGACAAACACCCCATAGAAGCCCTGCGCACAGAGTTCTATAGAAACATTCTCCACGTGCAAGAAAAGAGCCCCCTCAAGCAGCTGGTCATGAAGCTCACTGCCCTGAGCCACACTGATACCAGCCAGCTTCTGGACAGTACAGCTAAAACAGCACAATTCAGAGTCAACCGAATCATAGCACAAATCAAAGAACACTAGCTCATCCACAGGAGCAGAGACGCTGGATATACAGGCTCACTGCCAGAGATACAGTACTAATACTAGTACTAAACTTAATTTTACTTGGTGCCTTTAGAAGTCGCAAGGATAACATTACAAAATAAGAGTTAAAGTAAACGCACATAAAGTATAAGACAAGTGTTTAGAGGTGCATAAGAAGTTAGAAAATGGAGTAAACCAGCCACCAATGAAGTGAAAGCCTTTCTGAAAAGTAAGGTTTTGAATCTAGATTTAAAGATTTAAAGAGAAGGCCCTGTCACCCACCCACTTTCTACTATACTATGAGAAATGCTTGGGGATTAGACAAGAGCTTTCCTTAAATAACAAATCTAATCCCAGAATTTCCATGCCCACCAGGACCAGAACAGCTTCCAATTCCACTGGGGAAAGGGGGAGAAACTCAATAGAGCTGTCAGCCCAGAATGTGATCATCTGTCACAGCCTGAGGAACAGAGAGTGAGCGTTTCACATAATATGCTTTAACTGGTGTCTGCAAAATTGCTTTCTAATAATATATTTTATGTTTTGTTGATGGTTTCTGCTTTGGTAACACTGTAATTCATCAGTCCTGCTAATAAAACTCCTTGAGTCTGAACTAATGTTCCAAAATCTTGTAACCACTTTGGCAAATGCAAAGTTGAAGCAGAGGTGGAAGATTAAACCAGAAATAACAGTGATGTCTGTGAAAACTTTAAGAAAACTATACAGAAGAGGGTTAATGACGTTTTAAGGGAACGCACCCCTCCAAATAAGAGAGCCATTCCCAGTGAATGAGTTGCCCTGGGAACTAATGCATCTTTCTTAAAAAACATGAGTGACTGAGCTGTTAGAGAAGAAACAGAGACATTTAAGAGAACCAATCTAAAAACATTATGTTCTGGAGACAGTGCTTTGGACAAAAGGAGCTGAAAGCCTCAGGCTTGCCTCTCATACATAAACCCACTGCCGAGCACTCAGAAGCCTTTGTCCTCATAGCAACAATTCTAACACCAAAAAGAGACTCAGAATGCCGGCAAGTTCCAGAGCCCCTGACAATCTATAAAAAAGTAACCCATGACAACCAAAAGTACATTTCTTTCATGCAAAAAACACTAGAGGAACTTATTCCTTAATTTTACCAGGACAGTCAATTGAGAATATACTGTATTCCTGTTTATAATATTAATTTAGACACAAATTTACAACGTAAGGTATTCACTTCCCTATTCAATCCCAATGCAGGACTGGACCCCATGAGCCTCCCTTCCAGAGTCCAGAGTTCCATAAAAGGGGATCTTGCATCCGGGGAGGGGTGAGTCTGGAGGGGGTTCTGTCCGAGGTGACTCAGATAAGCACTTGAAAAAATATTCTATGACAACAAGAGAAATGGTGCCCCCTGCTGGATGTAAACACAAAATCCATCCATCTACCCATTCTCAAACCACTTCATCCAGTTCAGGGTCATGAGGAAGCGGACTCTATCCCAGCAAGCAACGGGAACAGGGCAGGATACACCCAGGACAGGACACCAGTCCACTGCAGGGCAGACAGACACAAATGCACACTCTCACACCAGGATCAGTTTTTACAGAAGCCAATTATCCTATCAGTATGTCTTTGGACTATGTGAGGAAACTGGAGGAAACACACACAAACACAGGGAGAACATGCAAACCCCATTCAGATGGTTCTCCAGGAACTGAACCCAGGGGCCCAGAGCTGTGAGGCAGCAAATTAACCATTAATTTAATAAGAAACTGTATGGGAGCGCATAAAGTCAACTTTACTGTTGCATGATTTATGTTTCTTTAAACAAAGGTGAATAATGATCTACATTTATAATTTACTCAGAAATATATATTGCTAATGTATGAGAAAAAATGAGGATTAGTTCAGAAAAAAATGCTACTTTCAATTGGTCATTCTAGTTCAGTTATCCAATCCAAACAACCCCCAGAATATATCTAAGGATAACAAAAATAAAGATAACAAACCCAATTTGTCTAGATAGAACATGGCTAATTGTGACCTATGTATTTAATTTTTGTTTTGTAAAGACACATTCAGAGCTTTCCGATAAACCAATGGAAGAAGCATAATGTATTAATAGTCTGAAAGATGGAAATTTTATTACATGAAGGATAGCAAATAGGGAAAGAACATCCTTATCCGTGAACAACTAAGAGCAAGAGGCTACCATGGGCAAAATGAGCTATAGATCGATAAGGACTGATGCTTTGTTCTGATGAAAAGGTTAGTGAATATAGCCTGCAGGATGTGGAATACCAATACACTAATTCCATAAATGCTGTAACAGCTTGTTGCCTCACTTCCTTATAATCCTTGGTCATCAGCCCGTGAGGAAAAGAGCTGCAGAAGTGTTTCATCTTCGTCTCACCTTTCCGGCTGTCAAACATGCCTCTGGAAATGTGACAAGTACAAGTCTGGCTTCGGGGCCGGACAGCACTGCTTCCCAAACCGATGTTAATTCTGCTACGCCAACAGACCAGAGCTCCCAGGGGGCAACAGGGGGCAGCACCGCCTACTGCAGCAGGCTCAGTGACGCGACGGCACGGAACACTTTCGATGTGTGATGTTACACATTTTAAATGTTTTACGGAGCATATCAGGAAACGTTTTGAAGACCAACACTGGCGTGTTCCCAAGCGTGCTTCATATGTGCCAAAAAGAATGTAGTGCCCTTCTCAACTGCTCCCTGCTGCCTGATTATCTATGGAAAATTTGGAGGAAAAGTCATAGGCAGGACAACCAGTCTTAAAAAGCATAAGCACAGATAAAGACTTGCAGTGTAGTGGCGCAAATAATGAACTGCTACTCCTGTGCAACTTGCAAGCATTATGCCCTAAAACAGCCTAAAAGCAATTTAATCAGGTTAGAAGACATCATTACATACAGTATAAATCTCTTAAAATACCGTTCACTTCCTTGCTATCCAAATTATTTGCAAGGAATGAAAAGAAATCAGGGCAGCATTCTAGCACAGAGGTTAGTACTATGAGTCTTTGTGTTCTCCCAGTGTTCGTATGGGCTTTCTCTGGGTGCTCCAGTTTCCTCCTAAAGTCCAAAGACATACTGGTTGGTTGATTGGCTTAAGGAAAATTGGCCCTGGCGTGAGTGTCTGCCCTGTGATGGGCGGATGTACTGTAGTATGACTTCAGTGTAAACTTAAGACATATGACAATTTCTTAATACCGTAAACGTCAAACATGATTTCTGCTCATCAAGAAAAGAAATGTGAAAATTGTACTCACTGAATAATTAAAAGAAACTTTGGTTATTAAATCAAATGTCTTCCCTCCATCCATTAGATAACCCAGAAAGCTACTTAGTCCTGGTAAGAAATTGAGGCCATGGTCTATCCCTGGCAAGCAACTGTTATCTTTTCTTTTATTTCTTGACTTTTGCAAGACTTGCCCACAAAAACCCCAATGTCTTGTAAAAGGTAAATCCGCTTGCGCTGAGAAGGAGCCAAGAGCAAGTGTGGGAGGGACCTCACTCAGCTCTCAACAATCCTAGGTCTCTGCCACTTGTCAGCCATGGTGAATCTATAAAGACCTTGGTTTGGCACAGCCATTTCATACCTCTGTCTGTTAAGAACACAACAACTAAGTCTGTACGTAGTTGTTCTGCCATTCAAAAGGTCATGGAGTTATGAAGTGGTAGAGAAATGACTGACTTCTAACAATACGTGCTGCCATAAAAGCACATTTTTACACAACAGGCAAGCAGTCACCTGACACGGGAAGCATTCCCGGTTGTAAGTCTCTCTTGTGTGTGTCCTCTGCCCAGGGCAACCCCAGTTTTCCCCCTTTTCCCAGGAAAACAGCACAAGATTTCTGTGCACAGCTAATGAGCAGGCTTTTCCCTTCCATTAACACCACATCAGGTGGAAGGAGGGCCGACTTCAGGCCTATGAAATGCAATGGGAATAACAGGGTTCAGGGCATTTCACACTTACTGTAGCTGGAGCAACATGTGCCCAGAAATATGGAAACCATGCCACTGGTGCACATGTGTAAGTCATTTGAACAGTTCATGATAAATGGAATAAGATTACAAATCTAAGGAAAAGAACTGAAGTAACTACTGTACAGCAGGCCTCAGATTTGTGTTGTACACGCTCAATAACACATTCAGTGTCCCCAAGAAGAGGCAAGAACTCAAAATGGCAGCAGCAAGGCATCTAAAATGATTACAAGGAAATTTTGATGACCTCTGACTTTATGCAGCTGCTGCTTCAAAGAGATGCAACCAAATACTGACGTTTACACTCAGAAATGTATATAAAATTAATGTGCCCCATAATACTGACGGTCACTTGAAATCACTGGGTTGAACACATGAACACACACTGTGTTTTTGTTCTAATCTGACCAAATGTATACACATTATTACTCCAAAAACATATGTTACGCTGTACCTGTCATTAAAACTTATCTTATGGCTACAAATACAGTACATAACAACAAAGATAGCAATTATATTTGGAGCTGTCCCAATTCATTTGGAGGGCAGTGTATCATCTGCTTAATATACCATGTAAACGCTTGACACAGAATCACAACATTTCTTTTATGCAATTACTAACTGTTCAATGGAGTAAAAAATATGATCATCCTGCTTGTGTTTTTCAAGTACACGTAATTTCCATCTTCTCTCTACATACAGTACATATCAGTATACTGTCAATGGTTACAGGACAGTTCCATTTCTACACATTTCTAAATGCAAATCAGCTCTTCAGGCTTGGTTAAGCAAGCCTATTCTGTTACGTGAGTAGTCTTTATTTTCAACAGGCAGACCTTGTACGGTATTATCAAGTTGGCAGTTTGGAAAAAAGTTTGTTTGGGCATGCCTGTGTAAGGCAAAGTGTGTGTTTGTATGTTAATTTGAAGATGGGATCATGCAAAATACCTCATCTGTAAATACACAGGAACAAAAATGTAAATTATTGGTCTCCGCATTACCCACAATTCCTGAGTTTATTCTGAAAATGACTGCCAATCCCATAACTGCTTTACAAATTGTATTAAATATCAACTGAACCTCACTGTGAGGTATTTATTTCTTCTTGTTCCTCAAGATGTAGATTTTTTACTTAAAATTGTGCTGAACTGGCACTAAACACTTAATAACACTTTCCTTATTTTTAAATGTTTGTGATCAGATCCAATAATCATTCCAGAGAATACGTCCCTGTAGTAAGTCCCTCAAAAATTATTCAAAATGCTAATCCAAAACTAATAGACGATATGAAGGAAAAAAGGACTACACTCCAGAGCAATTTAATGCAGTACTTATTATTTTCCATATCCTAACAGTTCAATAACATTAGACATGTTCTTCAACTGAAGCCAAATAGGAAAACTCATGCTACTGTATACAATATGTATTACTGACTTGTTATTGAAGGAAGTTAAGTGAAATTATTCAGTGCAAAGGGCCTTTCTACCTTTATTTAATTAACATTAATAAGGGCTGTCCCAAGTTCTCTCTTGCTATTATTCAGATGAAGACAAGACCTGTAAGGAATGCCCACCTTTTTAAAATAATGTGCAAAAAATTCACAGCATGGATACTAGGAAGAGGAACTCAAATGTTTTTAGACTGAGAAAGAGTTTTCAATGTGTTTCAAAATAAATTCTCTGTGGAAACATATTTTCCATGAAAAAGATTATTATTGCTTGCAGCGCTTTTTTCTAAGTAAGCAAAAGTCAATTTTAATAAAGAACTGACAATACTTTACGCTCCTCTCGGGCACTAAAAATTTCTGTTTTGGAATAAAGCCACTGAAATAGCGAAAAACATTGTTTTGTGACCTTGATTCTCTGATGAAGGTTTTATGACCAACAAGTTGGCTTCTTTTGGGATCCTACTTTGTTCAGCTAAAAGGTGAGTAGTGTAGTACTGTATCCTGTAGTGTGTTTTCCATTTTCTCAATTTACTTAAATTAATCTCAAATTACTCTCCGACAGCATGCACCTATGTAAAAAAGCCAAAGTGTGTGGATGCTGTACATGTAAATAGCAAACTGTTGCACCTGTCAATATGGTTTAAAATAAGCCAAATCACAAAGGAAAAAAATGAAAAGGGAAACGCCTTTCATACTTACATCTAAACCTAGAGGCCTCTGGAGGTCACAATCTCTGGTCGGGCTAATGTCTTGCCTCATCACCCAGATGGGTTCTTTGGGCTCATCAGGAGTATAAGGGGACCGAACGGTCCTTGTCTTCACTTCTTCAATGGCCTCCTTAATGTCTTTGATAGCCAGTGAGATGGCATCTCGTTTTTCCTTGCTGTGCCTCTGTATTGGTTGCTCCCCAGTAGGACTGTGGGCTGAAGGTCTTGGGGGGCTGCCTCCTTCCTCTCCAGGAGGCCTCCCTTC
This sequence comes from Lepisosteus platostomus, assembly GCF_059453375.1. Lineage (NCBI taxonomy): Eukaryota > Metazoa > Chordata > Actinopteri > Semionotiformes > Lepisosteidae > Lepisosteus > Lepisosteus platostomus. The sequence continues at coordinate 59,508,300 of NC_142614.1, forward strand.
CCCGTGGTCTCCCTGCTCCTGCGAGCTCTGGTCAGACTCAGGCCGGTCCTCTGCAGCAGCACGGTCCAAGCTCTGGGAGCTCATGCTCTGCTTGACCTCGGCCACAATCTGGTCGATGTCCTCCTCCTGGTCGTAGCTGTCCATGCGCGGGTAAGGGGCGAATTCGGCCTCTTTCTCGGGGCTGTCCGATTCCCCGTCGGACCGCTCGTCGTAGTGGTGGAGCCGGGCGCCTAGGGCCTCCTGCCGGTAGTCATCATGGTCAAAGAGACGGAAGCCTGCCCTGCGATTCTGGGGCTGCTCCCCTTCAGCGGGTGGGGTGTCCCCGATTTCCTCGTAAACGTGTTCCTGCAGCCCGTAATCGGCATACGGCTCAGCATAAGGCTCATCTTCTGGCTGCCCTCCCTCGCCCTGCTCCTCGCCACTGCCGTGGAAGAGCCGGTGGGTATAGACGTAGCCTGAGTAAGCTGGGTTCATGGCCTCTCCATCTTGGTCCAACTGCCGGACGTGTGGCAGCGGGTCGCGAGGGAGAGGAGGGGGTTGAGGTGGAGCCTGGACGGCCACCCCATGCTGCTCGGCTTCTGCACTCTCTGTGTACTCCTCTGCCTCTGGCCGGTAGTGAACTGCATAAGCATTCTCATCCTCCCCTGCCTCTCCTCCAGACGTGGCCTCCACCTCAGCCTCTAAGGACATGACAGCATCACCCTCGGCTCGGTCCGTATGGTTGTGGAAGCCACTCTCGGTGCTAGCAGACCGAGCCAGCGCCGATCCTCCTTCATCCTCCTCAGGGTCTTCGTCCTCGGCCTGATATTGGGCTGCAGCCTGGGCTGGTAGAGGTGGGGGCTGCAGAGATTGTTGTAGCTCTGCTTCTTCTGCCTCTCTCTGCTGCTGCTGCCGTCTCTGCCTCTGCTGCTGGGCTCTTGCCCGCGCCTCAGTGTCAGCCTGCCTACGATACCGCGCGACTGCTGGTCTGGACATAACTTGTGTTCGGTGCTGCTGCTCCATTTCAGCATCGTCCTGTGGCCTGCGCTGTCCTCGAGCTCGGCTTCCACCTGTGGAGGCATCGTACCTGCGGTATCGACCTGCCGCAGGATGCTGTGGGTGTTGGTGGTGTTCCCCGGCATCCTCATTGTTGTGGCTACTAGGATGCTGGCGTAATCGACTAGGTCTCCCGGTGTCACCTGTGGCACAACTGTCCTGCCTGCGGCGCTGGGGGTTCAGGGTGGTGACATGCTGCTCCTCCTCGATTTCGGGACACTCGAGATCAGCCTCAACTGCCTCGTTGAGCCCCGCCCCACTGCTGCCAGGCTCCTCCCCCAGCTCTGCCTCCTGCAGGTGGCTCATTTCTGGCGTAAGTGGTTGGGCTGCTCTATAGCGAAGACATCACCTCTCTTCGTCCAGGGGACACACAGCACAAGGCACGGGCTGCAGAGAGACAGGAAGAACAGAGGAACAGGTGGATTTATTACTTCTGCTCTGCTACCCCACCCACTATTAGAATGTCTTTATTCAGAAACGTGAATGTACATATTATTCATAATATATTTTAAAATATATTTTATTAATATATTTATACTTTCATAAATAATATATTTTTTAATCTCCCAAATGCCCGTTATGGTTTATTATGCAATTTTGAGTACAAATCTAAATGGTAAAGAAATATGGAAATCACTCTTGAAGAGACATCAGTCCAGCTCTGAAAATGTCACTTGTTTTCTGGTCTGCAATCTTTATTTCCAGGTTCAAGAGTG